>NC_141543.1:74785000-75015000 GCF_021556685.1 Rattus norvegicus | reverse complement strand
TGTCCATCTGTGCTCCTGAGGCCTGCCTCCTCCATCTCTTCAAGGCCACTAATGAATGTACTTAAGGTCTCTCCTAGATTTAACCCCCTTTGACTCCTTCCCCTCAGACTGCACACATTCCTGAAGCTGTTTCATTCCGACAAGAGTGATAAATACATTGCTGCCCTGTAGTCACAAGAGGCTGGGGCATCAGAATCACTTGAGCTCAAGACCTCAAAGCCAGCCCAGAAAAAAAAAAAAAATCACAAAATTGTCTCACTTTTTAAAAATTGTTTTAAAAAAAACTAACTTCTTGAGTTCTCTATTGTGACTGCCTTTCTTTTTTTCTTCCCATAATATTCCTAAAAGCTGGCCCATATTGGCTCCATGTCACTTCCCCCACTCCTTAATGTCCTACGTTAATCTTCATACTCTCTTATAGTATGCCACTGAAATAATCCTCCAAAGTTACCAATGGCCCAATGACTTCTTCATCGCTACATGGGCTTCTGGTCCTTCTGGCCTCGTTTACTTGTTGACTGTTGACACTTCTGGCCTTTCCACTCTCTTTCTGTCTCATGGCACTAAGGCTCAAAGCCGGGCCTCAAGGGTGCTAGGCAAGCCTCACTCTGCAACTCAGGTACCCACCCTCACCCCTGAACTTGTCCTTTCCATTTTTCTTTCTTGTCTTTACTCATTTCTCAGCTTTGCTCGTGGACGTAGCTCCTTAAGTCTATCCCTCACACTCTTCCACGAGATGTCATACCTAGCCCTCTTCGTTCTCTAGCTGTTCTTTGGAAGGCAGTATTAACAAAACTGACTACCTGCAATAATTCACACATCTTAAACTCCACTTATATCCTATAGCTGTTCTTCTTCAAACTGATCTTTCTAGTTATAGAACCATCCATCTAATTTGTTGGTTTATTTTTTTCTTTAAAAAAAAAAAAAAAAAACAGGGCTGGAGAGATGGCTCAGTGGTTAAGAGCACCGACTGCTCTTCCCGAGGTCCTGAGTTCAAATCCCAGCACCCACATGGTGGCTCACAACCATCTGAAATGAGATCTGATGCCCTCTTCTGGTGTGTCTGAAGATAGTGACAGTGTACTTATATATAATAAATAAATAAAATATTAAAAAAAAACAACAACAACAACAAAACAAAACCCTGGGGGCTGGTTGGCTCACTGGTTAAGAATGCATACTGCAGGGGTTGGGGGTTTGGCTCAGTGGCAGAGCGCTTGCCTAGGAAGCGCAAGGCCCTGGGTTCGGTCCCCAGCTCCGAAAAAAAAAGAACCAAAAAAAAAAAAGAATGCATACTGCAGCCTCATGGTGGCTCACAACCATTTAACTCCAGTTCCAGGGGATCGGATTCCCTCTTTGGGCCTCTGCTACCTCCTGCATATACATGGTACACACAAACACACAAACACAAATATGCACACACACAAAACAAACTCTGTATCATATATATGCACGTACACACACACACACACACACACACACACATTTTATGTGGAATATATGGTTTCTAATAAGAGCACAATTGGGAAGGGAGGAGTGAGAGTAGGGTCATATACAGAAACTAGATACTGGGCTAGAGAGAAGCCCAATGGTTAAAGAGCACCGTTTGCTCTTCCAGAGGGTGTAGGTTCATTTCCAGCACCCACATTGCAGCAGCTCACTTCCAAGCAACTCAATACTCTTTCCTAAGCGTACAAGTAGTATCTAGACATACATGCAGTATGTACACCACACACATAAGATAGCCTTGAGATGGTAATTGCTGATACTGGATAATAGATGAGAGAAGTTCATTAACACTATTTTTATAAGCTTCATCTATTTTAAAATATACAACTTAAATGTCCGATATATATATATACAAACATAGACACACACATGTAACATGAAGGGTGACCTTTGAGGATAAACAACAATGCTTTCCTGGGAAATCCTATATTGTATCTTGCATTCTCACAATATATAGCTTCCACATAGAATTTCTAGAAGCGTGCTTACATCACACCATCATTTGCTGTTTTTTCTTCCTGTATACCCTTTATTTTCCTGTAACTCTCACAATTCTTTCCTATTCTTGGCCAGGCATGAGTTCTTTATAAAAGTGTCTTCTTAACCATCTTCCTAAGCGCTAGATATCTCACTCTGGGTTCTCACAGAAGCCTCTGCATGTTGCTATTACAGCACTTATCTCATTAGATTGAAACAGTTATTTCCTGGAGCAAGGTCACATCGTATTCCTATGGGTCTTTGTGACTGTGGAATCATTAAGTAAATCACCAACAGGCATACCAGGTACGAATGGACTAGCAAAAAGGAAATCCAATGAAGTGGTTCATATTTATATAAGATCTCATCTTTAAAATTTCCTTTTACAGATACACAAATGGTAGTGCAGAGAGAGATTAAAAGATGCATATAAACAATTTCAGATACCAACATTTGCTTTTAGCAATTTGTGACATCTCTGTTTTAAAATAAGATGACATAATAACTTTTACTTCTTAGGAATTGTCTTAATATAATTGTCAACATGTAGGCAATATTTACAAACCAAAATAGGCCCTGAAAGAATATCTTTTTTTATGTCTGGATGCTTTTCGCCTTCAGATAGTGATTAAAGGTGTGTAAAAAAGACTGGAGAGATTCTTCAGAGATTAAGAGCACTTGGGGGGCTGGGGATTTAGCTCAGTGGTAGAGCGCTTACCTAGGAAGCGCAAGGCCCTGGGTTCGGTCCCCAGCTCCGAAAAAAAGAACCAAAAAAAAAAAAAAAAAAAAAAAGAACCAAAAAAAAAAAAAAAGAGCACTTGGGCTTTCTTGCAAAACACCCAGGTTCTGTTGCTGGCACCCACAGAAAGCCAACAACTGCCTGTAACATTTCCAGAAGATCTGTGCCCTCTTCTGGCCTTCACAGGTCCCGCACACACACAGTACAGACATGTATGCAGGCAAAATACCCATATCCATAAAATACAAACAAATAAAATGGGGGGGGGGAGGTGGGATAGAATGGTACATGCCTTTAATACCTGAAGTTCGAAGGCAGAAACAGGCAGATTCTTTTGAGTTTGAGACCAGCATGGTCTACATAGTGAGTTCTAGACCTGCCAAGGTTGCATGATGAAACTATGTCTCCAAAAAAAAAAGTCGGGAAAACCCATTTGGGTCCCAGGATATCTCTCTCTCAATGGTAGGAGAAAAATGGGAATCCTTATTTTACAGTATTCTCTAATTCCATAAATCATTTGGGAAAAACAATGCAATTTTAGTTAAACATTTTCAGTTAAAAACACTAAAGTAATTGACTCTAACAAATACTTAACACTGGAAAAGTCATATACCTCACAGCTCAAATACTTATGCTAAGCTTCTACCTCCTGACCTCAGAATACAGAGACCTGTGTGCAGTTAGCTACAGTGTAATCACTTTTGTGTCTATTATTGATACACTTTATTATTTATTTGTTTTTATTACTGACATCTTTTTAAAAATCTTTGCATAGGATTTCACTGGCAGACTTGGGCTCGGGAATCACCCTAGGATAACATTCTCCTACTCACAGAGGGTCTACTCAATGCTTTATACCTAACATGACACAAAGCCAGGATCTCACCTGCATTGGCTTTAAGGTCTTCGGGTGTAACCATGACAACAAACCGGATGGCACGTTCATTGCGGAACATTTCATAAGACCACCGCCGGATAGATCGCATGCATTTCACTGCTGCAATACCATTGTTGGCGATAAGAACCTGGGAGGTGGGGATGCGAAGTGGGAAGTGGAAGAAAAAGTAGCCAAGAAAGGCAAAGATAGAAAAACAAAGATACATTTTTACTTATCTCCCTTTGTTCAAGCAAGAACTGTTACTAGTTGGAGTTGCGAGAAACAATCCCTATAGGATCAAGCAATACTGCGACATGTGCTAGCCAGAACTAATTTTTTTTTCAAACTTCATTTCCTAAAAAAAAATTAAATCATAAACTCACATTATTTGTTTGTAACTTATTCAATCATAACTATCCATTACTAGGAAACATAATGTATCTCCAGTAAGAAATGAGGGAAGGCTACGCTGTGTGGCATTATACACTATTCTCTACTGTAGTAAGCGAGTTGGCATCCAGGGCTGTTTCCCAAAGTGCTGAACCCAGAGTGCTTTCCAGTGAAAGAAACTGCTCGGCTTCATGGTCACAAGGAAAACCTAAAAAAATCAAATAATCCTGAAATTTTTCTGTCACTAAGCCTTCCATCTCCTTATGTGTATCTTGTAATCATACCCCTGAATATCCCACAGGCTAATAGATACATAATCTACCTTTATTGACAAAATGTAAGACACTGATGAAGCAATACTTTTAGGAGTGGGAATACTGATCCTTATAGTTTAATCTATTTCAACCGAGATATCTCCCAGGTATGACAAGTTTTAGGTAGCAATGACATAGAACTGTTTTTTATGGGGCGTGGGGGGGGGGAGGAATGACAACACAAAGAGTTTCATTACATAAGCCACAAACTCTTGAACTCCCTATGTCCCAACACCTCCCAAGTGCTACAAACTACCTGACATCCATGTGGTATATTTTTTCTAAACATCTCCAATACCTGGTAGGAGCCAGTAAACCCTAAGTCTATCAGCCTTCTTCTGAAACTCGCTCTGCTCCTTTAAATCCAGTGCTGTCACATCTATCTTCCCACTGGCATTCCACAAGGTAACCAATTATTCCTTAAGCCCTCCCTGCCAGGTTAAAGAAGCTCTGCCTGTACCCACAAGATGTAGTGGGTAGTGATGGTGGTGCAAGCTTTAATCCCAGAAGATTACATTGGGAGGCAGAGGTGGCTGGATCTCTTGAGTTTGAGGCTAGCCTGGACTATACAGTGAGTTCTAGGACAGCCAGAGACGTACAGAAACACACCCCCCCATCTCTCTCTCTCTCTCTCTCTCTCTCTCTCTCTCTCTCTCTCTCACACACACACACACACACACACACACACACACACACACACACACGCACACAACAAAAAACTACAAGATCTTTCTTTTTTTTTTTAAGATCTTTCAAAAGGAACATTAGAAGCAGAGTTTTAACTCCTTATCAACTATGACCAAATTACCACTGTTAATATATATGTATGTGTAGTGTGTGTGTGTGTGTGTGTGTGTGTGTGTGTGTGTGTGTAAAGCAAACAGTGAGATTATGTACTAGTAGCATGCTAGGGAGATAGAAAAGACAGCCCTGCATAAAAAGGCCAAGTCCCTAAAAACCTAAAAACCACTTTGAACAAACAGAAATAAAATCTCACATACTTTAAGCAAAATAGTTTAGTAAGTTTAACTTACCTTCTCAATCACTTTATTTCCCCCAAAACGAGTAACAAATTCTGCTGGCGAAGCCACAGTGAAATCTCGTTGAGAGTCTATTTTCTTTCTGTCTCGACCTTGTTTTACTAGGTGCAAGCCGGACATGCTGGACCTATGCAAACAGAGAAGCCAAAAGAAACTATACCCAGAATGTCTCCATAACACCCACATCTTCTGAGAACCCTTCACAGCCACACTATAACAACAGTTCCCGGGACCCCAGTGGAGTCTACATGCTGCTGGGTCACAGGAAAGGAAACAATCCTAGAGGACACGAAGGCTCAGGCCTGTCACGCCAGCACTGAGAGGCTTTGGGGGGACTGCCTAGAGTTTCAGGCCAATATGGGCTAAAGAATGAGATTCTTGTCTGAAGAATATGAAGACAACAGGCTGCAGAGGTGACTAAGTGGTGAGGAATACTTGCTGCTCCAAAAGAGAACCTGAACATAGTTACCAGCACCACCGGCAAGGTGGCTAATCCAGGTCCAGGGCTCTGAATACCTCTACTTACCTCGGTAGATGCCAGGCTACATGTGGGGCACAGATACACTCACTCAAAACACTCATACACATGAAATAAATGAAACCCAAGGAGGGGATGGTGATGCTGGAGATTCAGTTCAATTGTAAACAAAACATTAGTCTAGCAACCACAAGGCCCTGGGTTCAATCACTAACTAGCATACAGGGTGAGGGGCACTCTATTTAAAAAAAAAATGGAACGCAGAAATGGCTCAGTGGTTAAGAGCACATATGACTGCTCTTGCAGAAGACCACAGTTCAGTTTGAAGTACCCATGTCAGGCAACTCCCAACTGTCTCTATCTCTAGACCAGGGGATTGGCCATCCTCTTCTGAACCCTGTGAGCATCTGCCTTCACATGTATACACACACACAGATGGACAGACAACCAGGCAGACAGAATCAAAATAAATCTTTAGGTATCTGGAAAAATGGCTCATTGGTTAAGAGCACTGGATGCTCTTCCAGTGTCAGCTCAGAACCATCTGTAATGCCAGTCCCAGGGGATCCACTGTCTTCTTCTGGCCTCGGAGGGCACAGAGCACACATGTAGTTTGTGGACACATGTGGTCAAACACGCCCATATACATTATTTTTTTATCTTTTTTTAAAAGGAAAAGAAGAAAATCTGATGACCATGCAATTAAGCATAGTAGTTATGTCGAGAGAGGATGGCAGGAGTAGGGTAGAAAAGGTGAAGCCACATAGCCAGACATAGGTTACAGAAGGCCTAGGAGGGTTGGACAGTCAAGGCCACATAGCCAGACATAGGTTACAGAAGGCCTAGGAGGGTTGGACAGTCAAGGCCAGCCAGACATAGGTTACAGAAGGCCTAGGAGGGTTGGACAGTCAAGGCCACATAGCCAGACATAGGTTACAGAAGGCCTAGGAAGGTTGGACAGTCAAGGCCACATAGCCAGACATAGGTTACAGAAGGCCTAGGAGGGTTGGACAGTCAAGGCCACGAGGCCAGACATAGGTTACAGAAGGCCTAGGAGGGTTGGACAGTCAAGGCCACGTAGCCAGACATAGGTTACAGAAGGCCTAGGAGGGTTGGACAGTCAAGGCCACATAGCCAGACATAGGTTACAGAAGGCCTAGGAGGGTTGGACAGTCAAGGCCACGTAGCCAGACATAGGTTACAGAAGGCCTAGGAGGGTTGGACAGTCAAGGCCACATAGCCAGACATAGGTTACAGAAGGCCTAGGAGGGTTGGACAGTCAAGGCCACATAGCCAGACATAGGTTACAGAAGGCCTAGGAGGGTTGGAGAGTCAAAGCCACATAGCCAGACATAGGTTACAGAAGGCCTAGGAGGGTTGGACAGTCAAGGCCACATAGCCAGACATAAGTTACAGAAGGCCTAGGAGGGTTGGACAGTCAAGGCCACATAGCCAGACATAGGTTACAGAAGGCCTAGGAGGGTTGGACAGTCAAGGCCACATAGCCAGACATAGGTTACAGAAAGTCTAGGGCCTTTTTGCCTTTTTTTTTTTTTCTTGAGAAAAGGTTTTTCTGTGCCCTGACTGTACTGGAACTCGCTCTGTAGACCAGGCTGGCCTGGAATTCATGAAGATTCACCTGCCTCTGCCTCCCAAGTGCTGGGATTAAAGGCGTGTGCCACTGTGCCCAGCAAGCCTGAGTTCAATCTATGGGACGGACTCACACAAGACGGAAGGTGAGAACCAAGAGGTTACCCTCCGACCTCCACTGCGATTAGTGACACGCACATCCAAACACACACCATGCACACAATAGTAAATTTTAGACTAAACTACCTTTTAAGAGAATTGGTGGTCCACATGTAGTACATCACAAAAGAGGAATTATATGATCAAATAATTCTCTCCAGGCACAGAGGTACATGCCTTTAATCCCAGAATTCAGGAAGCAAAGGCAGAAGGATCTCTCAATTGGAGGCCAGCCTGGTCTACAATGTGAGTTCTAGGATAACCAGACCTACACATTAAGATTGTCTCAAAAAACAAAGACAAGCAAAAAATTCTATATATGAAGTAAGATAGAAACAGACACTAACATTCTAACATCCTGTAATCTGAGCAAATAAAGAGTAAGGGATACAGGACTTGGGAGAAGAAAAAGAAAAACATCATGAAAATAACAAGATGGAGAGGTTAAGTAAGAGTGGAAGTTTTTAACCCCAGTGCTCAAGAGACAGAAACAGCAAGACCTCTGTGAGTTCAGGGACAGTCTGGTCTGCAGAGCAAGTTGCAGGCCAGCCAGAGCTTCACAGTGAGACACTGTCTCAAAATAAAATAAAATATTATTAAGAGGCTTTATTCTTTGGTTGTCTTGTTTCAAATTTTACAGTAGTATTTTCCAATCTTGGTTCCAATTTTAAATGTGAAACTATTTCTTCATCCCTTAGAATTGCATCTTTTGAAGAAATGATACCAATCTCTTCTGATATTGTTTTTTCTAAAACATATATAGCCTTACCGATTTGAAAAAAGAAAAGTAATTATTCTTCTCTCAGTATATCTATAAAAGTCAATGGGTAAGCTCTCTCCTTACCCTTTTCAATGACTTAAGATAGCTCTCTGTCCATTTCTTTTTTTTTTTTCCATCTTTATTAACTTGAGTATTTCTTATTTACATTTCGATTGTTATTCCCCTTCCCGGTTTCCGGGGCAACATCCCCTAACCCCTCCCCCTCCCCTTCTATATGGGTGTTCCCCTCCCCTCTCTGTCCATTTCTTTGCTCAAAACAAGGCCTTACTCTGTTGCTCTGGTTAGCCTGGAGTTCACCATGTATGTACCCCTCAAGCCTCCTGCCTCAACCTTCCCATTGCTGGCATTACAGGTATGCACCACAAGGCTCAGCTAAGGTGGCTCCTCCCAGGCCCCCACCCCACGTCGAGACAGGGTTTTTCTGTGCAGCTCTGGCTGTCGAGGAAGTTTAAAGCACAAAGGACTCTAATTTCCTAGGCCTCCTTTCAGTGTTTTTCCTACTGTGTGGTGAAACATCTATGGTAACATTAACAAGGTCTAGAAACAAAGCTGCACACACTGTTCTCTGAACAAACCTTTCCTTCTCCGTCTGTAATTGTACTGGCTATGGATCCATCTCATTCAGGATCTAAGTCTGTAACACCATTGTATCACACCAATCAATAACATGGATGAATTTCACAAGCATCAGCCTTAAGGGAAACAACACAAGACTGCACAGTAACACCACATAAATGACACTCTGAAACTAGGATAACCGATCTGCAGTACAGAGAGCGTGCTCACGAGTGTGCTGGTGGGAAAAGCCTCAAAGGCACACAAGGAGATGTAGATATTCTGTATGTTGATCTTGACTGAGATGATCACTGCACAAGTGTGCACATGTATCAAGATGACAAGTACTGTAATTTTTAAAGGGTAAATTTTAATATAGGTAAATTGTATCTCAACAAACCTGACTTCAAAAAACAAAACAAGATGATAAACAAACAAACAAAAACCCCCTCAGGCTAGGGAGATGGGTTGATGTTAAAAGCACTTTGCTGCTCTTACAGAGTACCTAGGTTCAGTTCCCTGCAGCCACAGAGTGGACACAACTGTCTCGACTCTGGTTGCAGGGGATTCAATGTATCTCTGGCCTCCATCGACATCTGTACACAAATGTGTACATACAGACTCACAGGCACACACATGCATATTAAATAACAATTAATACATAAGAAATTTTAATATCTTCCCAATAGCTCGGTAGGTGATTTTAAAGAAAGAGACAATGAACGTGAAGCCCCTAACTGCACAGACCATGCAAACTGGTAGGACCCTGCTTTGTGACTATAATTTAAGTTTAACGAGTACAACTTTGAGAGGCAAACAGAGGTAAGGTACAGCTGAAAGCAGAACTCACTAGGGAGCTCTCTGAGAATAAAGAAAATGTTCTCACATTAGGACCCTTCCATCTCTTCCTACGGTTCAATAGTTATCTCTTCTCCAGCCAAGCCATTAAATATTACTGAAGTTTTCCCTCTGAAGTGGTAGACCTACAGAGGCCAAGACAGGGTAAGCAATGAACAAAGAACACGAGGGAAACAGCAGTGCACTCAGGCATGGAGGACGGCAAAAGCAAGGCACCAGGTGAACAGAAAGCAACTAACTCCCTCCCTCCCTCCCTCCCTCCCTCTCTCCCTCCCTCCCTCCCTCCCTCTCTCCTTCCCTCACTCCCCCCTCCTCTCTTTCCCCCACCTCCAGCCCCCATTCCCGAGAGCTATTAGAGAATAAGAATCTAGGCAAAACACAAACAGAAAAAGCAAGGCGACAGAATGACACCTAAGAATCCCCAAGATGACAGTTAAAACTAAAGGGTAAATTGCTCCAAGAACGGGAGCTACTTCAGGATTTAAAGGGAGCAGATCGGCTGTTATGTCTGTGTACAGAGCTAAAAGTTATGAAAGCTACTGTTCTGGCTCGTGCACACAAGACAGAATGAGCTGCAAGTCAGGCACTCACACTAAAGCCCTAAGAAAACACAAGCCACGCTCTTTATCTCACCTTCTGCAGAAATCAGGATTACCACATGGTCCTACCACATCATTTCACATATCTTTCATCCAAATTCCGCATGAAAAATAAGGGTTTAGATATTCAGGGATAACTATGCCAGTTTTTATTCATTTCTTACAGAACAAAATCAGAGGCTGCAAAGGGTTCAGTAGTTAAAAGCCTTTGATGCTCTTGCAGAGAACCTGGGTTCAGGTCCCAGCACCTACAACCATCCGTAAGTCTAGTTCCAGGAATCTAATACGGTCTTCTGACCCCAACAGGCACCAGGCATGCAACCGATGCACATCCATACACACAGGGAAAACACTCAGACACATAGCATAAATAAATCTTTAACAATGTAAAGAACAGATTGGGGATTTAGCTCAGTGGTAGAGCGCTTGCCTAGCAAGCGCAAGGCCCTGGGTTCAGTCCCCAGCTCCGAAAAAAAGAAAAAAAAAATGTAAAGAACAAAACCCAAAGAACAGCCTGTCTTTTCTTATAGAATAAAGAAAAATTACCTAATATTTCCCTATAAATTCAAGCTAGGACTAGTGGTAGTTTTCAGGATATAAGCCGCCCAACTAAACCATCTAAAACTTACTTTTGAAGTATATAATATCGCTCTTTTTTTAATCTACAGAACCTTATGTATCAAAATAGAAAATGATGGGAGATTTTTCTTCAGATTTTGGTCTTATAAACATAACCACAGTCTTACCACCCCAACCATGCTCTGGTTGCTTCAACCCTAGGAGAGCAAGAGGTAGTGGGTAGGCCCTGTCTGCTTGTTTGGCTGCTTCAGTCACAGTAGATGGCCTCAAACTACAAATGTTTTGTCTACTTTGTCCTCAGTGTTTTCCCATTCCATCTATCCTCTTTCTTGCATTTTCTCCTTACTCATGGGTCACACAAATAAGTTGGTTTTCCAAAAGGACTCAGAGGAGTTGGGGGGGGGGGGGGGGGAGTCTAACCTGAATTGCTAGGAACAGCAGCTCTGCTTTAGCTACAGCAGAGGTTTCACCTTTGTTCTGAACGTCACCGGAGAAAGGCTCCAGTGCCCTTCCTGGCTGCCAGGGACACCTGACAGGGAGGACCCTGGGTAAAAGAAAACAACATTTACCACAACAACTAAGCCAAGAAAATAATGGGGTCACAAAACACAGAAGGAGGAGGGCAGCACAGCCAAAGTAGGTAATTTCTGATTTCCAATCAAAACAAATAATACTGATTAGTACTTTCCAAGAGGGGAAAAGGCAGGCAAGAAGGGGAGGGCCGACAAGCAGGAAGGATATATGCCCTAAAGAACTTTGAAAAAGTGAAAAGGGATTTCAGGTCTTCCGTGAAAAAAATTCAGGTCTAAGCAGTAAAACTAAGACCAAAACCCGATCATAAAGCATGGAGGTGGTACAAAAGAGACATGGAAAGACATGGGTAACCCTTTAAAAGGAAAGGGGATCTAGACAACATTTTGGACAAAGACAAGAGGTCCAACTCATTTTAAGCAGGAAAAGAAAATCCAGACTTAAAGGACTAGTGGGATGTACATATCACTTAGAAATTGAATTTGCCATAAAATTATAAATAATCAATGGTAGAATGTTACACAGCAGTTATTTTCCTGATGATACTGATTAAGCTGATACTCATGAGACTGCACCATTGTAGTAAGAGGGGCAATCTATGGGACAACAGCCTCCTGAGACAAATCCTCTGGATGGTAATAACTCATTGGAGTCAACCTGATTTGACTCTTGTGCCACAAGACAGTTTTTCCCTAAATGCTGGATGGTAACAGCCTAATAACCTTCCAGAGAAGACCTCCAGATCAGAAGTACACACATGACTGCAGTGCAGAGAGAAGACACGTGAAGATTAGAGCAAACTGAACAGATCTTACTCTCTTTTGGTTTTAGTTTTTGAGATAGGGTCTATGTAGCTCTGGCAGTCCTGGAGCTCACTATGTGGACCTGCTGGCCTAGCCTGGAACTCACAGATGCACCTGCCTCTGCCTCACCAGTGCCCAACTTTCTTAATCTAATGTACTGAGGTGGCCATGGCTGAAAAGCCTCCAGGGCTACCTGTCATGACCACCAGCCGTAATACAAAACTGCAAGCCCCAGGTAGCTCTCTCTGCCGTTGCTTCATCCCCTTTCTACCAGTGAAGGTGGCCAAGCATCCCACTCCACTAGAGAATGAAACTGCCACAGAGGAGTCCTTCTATCATTGAACATCTCCATATAAAAATGTCTCAGAAAGTGGCAACACATACCTTTAACCACAGCAGTCAGGAAACAGACAGCCAGACTGCTGTCTGAGGCTAGCCTGATCTAACAAGTTCTCAGCCAACCATGGTTAAATAGTGACACTCTATCTAGGAAAAAAAAGAAATGAATAAAGTAAAAGAGCCCATGTGTTGAAAATCTGGTCTCCACAGTGGTTCAAAGGGGAGCCTCTTAAGGTGGGGAGTGATTGTGCATCAAGCTCTGCCTCACCAGTGATGGATAAACTCACTGATGACATTACTGCAAGGTTGGAGGGGAGCTGCTAGACACATGTCCTTGAAGGCCGGATCTGTCCAAGGTCCCATCCTTTCCTTTGTCTCTTTCTGCTTCACAGGTCTGAGTTGACAGCTCTGACCCATCAGCCCTCTCCACCATGATATCGTTTGCCTCTGGCCTAAAAAATAGAACCCACCAACAATAACCTGAAACCCCTGACACTGTGAGCCACAAGAAACTTTGTTTATCTCTATATATTTGGTTGGGTTTTTTGGGGGGGGGAGAGGCCGGGGGGGGGGGGGCACTCACTGGCTGTCCTAGACCTTACTCTGTAGACCAGGCTAGCTTCAAATCCACAGATCCGCCTGACTCTGCATCTGTGCTGGGATTGAAGATGTGCACCACCACCACCATCACTAGACAATGTTTCTTCCCTTAAACTGCTCTTCTCAAATAGCTTGTCAGAGCAATAAAGGCAACACATAAGGCAGAAATGTGTGTGTGCTGTGTGTGTGTATATGTGTGTATGTATGTGTGTGCATATGTGTGCATGTGTTGTGTATGTATGTGTGCATGTGTGTATGTGCACATGTGTGTGTGCTCGTGTTTAGCTTTAAAAGATATTGCCAAATATAAAGTGGTTTTTATCGATTAATATTTTCACCAGTGGTGTGAGGATTTCCTGTGCTCTACATCTTTCTTGACATCCAATACTGGTGTTTTAGTTTTAGCCCTTGTGGTTGATATAAAAGTTTAACACAGCCAGATATAGCTACCTTTTAACCCAGCACTCGGGAGACAGAGGCAGGTAGTTCTGAGTTTAAAGCTAGTCTGGTCTACCGAGGTCGTTCCATGACAGCCAGGGCTACACAGAGACCCTACCTCAAAAACAAAACAAGCCAGAAGTCAGTTGTACCTATCACATGCCTGTCACCATCGTGCTGGGGGTGGAGGCATTGGAGACATTGGGTCTTGCTGGTTGGCAGGTTCAGGAAGAGACCTTGTCTCAAAGTAATAAGGCAGAGTGACATACAGGTTACTGTTATCTTTCTCTTGATTCTACACATCCACAGAAGGATGGAAGAATATACCCAACACACACTCATGTGCATACACCATACACACACACCACACACTCATGTACACATACACACACACAAATCACAATGAAAAACGGATTCATAATAAAAATATATTGTATCAAAACTTGAAGAATTTTAGTTGGACCTAATGGCTGAACAGAAAAATGAACAGACAATATGATAAAACAAATATAGAAAAAATGTTAGTGGTAGATTCTAGGAATTGAGCATTAAGTGCTCTCTGAAGAATCTTCTCACTTTGCTGAGTGTCTTAATCTAATTAAATTTGCTAAATATGGCAACTTTAGACACGTGTACTGAAGCTATATAAAATTAGTTGGCATTAAGGGAAACAGTGGAAGATACACAAGAATGCTATCTTTGAAACTTTTCTATAAATATAAAATTATTTAAAAATAAAGACTTTAAAATTAAGTTTTAATATATTTTAATAACATAAGAGATTGTTACATTAAAAACTCAGCTGTGTTTTTACTAGGACATCATTTTTAATAAAATTTACTGTTAGGTGGTAAAAAGTTAACAAAATATTAAATAGTGATTATTACTGGGTGAAATACTTGTCAAAGTTCTAACTTTTATAATGAACATACTATTTTTAATAATTTAAAAGTTTAAAACAATAAATGCACACATCACCTGTGTATTTATGCCAATGGAAAGATGTCAGGAAATGAACATATAAATATAGGAGGAATGTAAGATTAGGAAGAGAGCTTTACTGGTAACAATCACACAGCTTTACAGAACAGACTCCTGAGACTGAGATCCACACATGGTCACAGGCAGCTCCTGCTTTCAGAATGGAAAGGAGGGAGCGTAAGCGACAGAGAGAGCAGAATATCGCCCCCAGCAAGAGGACCACATCACCGATCTCATAATGATCTTCTCTGTCTACTCACTACTATAGTTCCATGGCAACTGGCAACCACAGAATATTAAGGAAAGATGCTGAAAGAAAATTTGGAGAGCTACTCGGGGAAGGAAGAAAACTCAGGCAAGCCAAATTCGACATGCTAAAGCAAAGGAAGACCTGCACACTAGAGCCAGCTCCCTTTGTCAAAGTTTGACACAAATGAGGAGGGGAAAGGCATGTGATTTACTAATGTGTATTCTCAGTGTAAGAACTCTAAATGGGGGGTTGGGGATTTGGCTCAGTGGCGCAAGGCCCTGGGTTCGGTCCCCAGCTCCAAAAAGAGAAAAGAAAAAAAAAAAAAAATAAAAAGAACTCTAAATGGATGGTCCTTTCAACACTAAATAGCCAACTTTTTTTTTTTTTAAGATTTATTTATTTTATGTGAGTACACTGTAGCTGTCTTCAGACACACCAGAAGAGGGCATCAGATCTCATTACAGATGGTTGTGAGCCACCATGTGGTTGCTGGGATTTGAACTCAGGACCTTTGGAAGAGCAGCCAGAGCTCTTAACCGCTGAGCCATCTCTCCAGCCCAATAGCCAACTTTTATGCAAAAGACTTACAAAGGTTCCTGGTCAAAACATTTTATCAAGCCAGGCATAGTGGCACAAGCCTGTAAACCTGGCATTTAGGAAAGGCAATATGATCAAGTATTCAAAGGCAGCCTGGGCTACACTGTAATTTCAATAGCATGAGTTTCATAATAAGACCCTGCTTCAAAACCAAAACAAGAAAATCATCTCAAATAAGGGTCTCTTGAAAGTAAAATCATTCCAGCACTTAGGAGCTCATGGGGGGACATATTTTTTTTAATTGAAGGCCAACATGGGCTACATAATAAGGCCATGTCTCACATATAAATAAGCATTTGAACCACGTTATATTGGGTGTGGCACATTTTATATTCCTGAAAGCTATTATTTATCACCAGGCTTTAATGAAGTCATTAAACCGATTAAAGTCATAAAACACAAGGAGTTTAAGGTGATACTAAAAAGGAATTTTTATTTCTTTCTATGCCAAACAAAAATAGTTTAGCTTTAACTAAAAAAAAAGTTCTGTTGGGGCTCTAGAAAGATAGCTCAGTGGTTAAGAGCACTGACTGCTCTTCCAGAGGTCCTGAGTTCAATTCCCAGCAACCACATGGTGGCTCACAACCATCTGTAATGGGATCTGATGCCCTCTTCTTTTTTTTTTTTTTTTTAAGATTTTATTTATTCATTTTATATATGAGTACACTGTCACTGTCTTCAGACACACCAGAAGAGGGCATCAGTTCTCATTACAGATGGTTGTGAGCCACCATGTGGTTGCTGGGATTTGAACTCATGACCTCTGGAAGAGCAGTCAGTGCTCTTAACCACTGAGCCATCTCTCCAGCCCCTGATGCCCTCTTCTTGTGTTGTAAAGACACCTATAGTGTACTCATGTAAATAAACTAAATAAATCTTTTTAAAAATAGTTCTATTATTCATAGATTTTAATGAAAATGGTCATCTTCATCATGAAAATGAAACTGACCACATTATTAGTGTTAAAGGAAATAGCAAAATGGTGTCTGCCACTGCTCAGCTACAGGGTGGAGAATATAGTGTCTCCCTTTCTTTTTTCTTACACCAAACAATATCACCAATCACACGAATATTACCATAAATTATTAACTTCTTCTCAAACAAGTCCCTGGTCACTCCTAGGAAAGGTAGGGTACAAGAGTTGGGTGGTAATATAATTAAGAAATTTAAGCAGGGCCAGATGTGGTTCATAAAATCCTTAACCTGACCATTCAGTATTTTAACCATATTACTTTAAGGTGTTGAATATAAAACTGAGATGGAGTTTCAAATATAAACATGAAGTAGGTTTAAGACTCTCAGTACCTTAGGTGGTTAAAGACCAAAATCTGGGAGATACCTTGCTTATAATTGGACTTTAACCAGGAATTCGGGATACTAGCTTGAACAACTGTTTACAATCTTGTTTGACTGATAACAGGAATTGACATCGTGTGGTTCGTTTTAAGTACAAAACAATGTGACCTTAAGTGGCATCAGAGAAACTACTAAAACTAAAACTAGATGCCACCACATTGCATGTCAGTTACTAAAGTTAGGATGTATACACTTAGTCTTCTAACAGTCTTTCTTCTTAATTAATTCTGTTCGACTAATTAACGGCTTTCAGAGATCTATCAACCTAACTACAGCTGCTAAGCCCAGGTTGACCTTACTTAATAAGAAGCCTAAACAGTTCTTCAATGAAACTTGCCTGGTCCCATCAGGTTCTAACTATTCCTTAAGCTCTTGTTTTCAAGTACTTGGGTGACTGATAAAGCCCTTGGTGACGCATGTCTTCTTCTCCATCCCTAGAAAAGTCTACTTTCTATCCCAGCTCATCCATCAGACCGCTAAAGTCTTTACTTAGAAATGAAGCTCACAGTCATCATTCCACTTTGTTTCAGAGGCCTCTAGTTAACTCGTGAGGAATGGGCGTCTCCTTAACCTCTATCAAGGGTAAGAGATCAGGATAGTCATTCCACAAGTTGCCTGTAAATTCGACCAGTTTCTACTTAGTATTCCAAGAGTGAAAGCAGGGCCTGAATCATCATCATTATTTTTCTGAGAGGAAATGAGTTCAAGGAAAAATTGTGGATCACCAATGATCACATTCAATTTAATTAGCACAGATATCACTGAAGTCTTTCCATCAAAGAAAGAACTTAAATTACTCCCAAAGACACTGGCATAGCCACAGATAAAATGGATGGAGGAAGAAAGCTTGCTCTGTTTGGAACACTAGCTAAGAAGCCAATGGAAAGTGGCCTCTGCCCAGGCTGCTGATCACACTCCTGCCCACGAGCAACCAACATGAGAGCTGTGGCAACAATAAGCATGCAAGACATTCTCAGGCAGTCATGCCACTGGCCACACGGCCTCTGCCTGACAGCCACGGCCTTGGGAATGGCTTGGCACCTACACACTGCCTCAGAATATCATCAGCTGAGTTTCCTGTAATAGCATTTATTGCATCATTGCCAAACTCAACGTCCTAATTCAACAACTGAACACGATGTTTTATACAAAATTAAGTTAAACGAATTTCTCAAAGAGCCATGTGACTTCAAAGATTTAGCATGAAGCTAGTCTTTCTTAATAGAGGACTATGACATTTTGAGACTTATCCTTGGTTGTACGGGAAAATGTACTACATTACAAAAGTTGTGATGGTAGTGGTGTTGAGACAAGGTCTCCCTATGTAGTCTTTCTTGTATGTCCTGGAACTCACTATGTAGATCAGGCTAGCCTCAAACTCACAGAGCTCTGCCTACCTGCCCGCCTCTGCCTCCCAGGTGCTGGGATTAACGGCATGAATGCTACCACATCCAGACCTATTGCAAAACTTTTAGTACGTCTGTCCTCCAAATGTGACTGGTCTCAGGAGTTCACAACTCCCATACACTCCCAGATGACTTTGAGGGGAAAGGTATTACCCGTACTCACCCTAAGGGTCAACCTAAGTTAGTCATAAAGCAGCAAAACATGTTTACATAAAGTCTTAAGTTCTAGTCCCTCATGCTAATGCTTCCTTTTGACCCCAGGTTAGATATAACACTTTGTTCATTCACTCTAGAAAGCCAACCTTATCAGAAACACTTACAAAAGCTTTTTTTAAAAAGAAAAGAGAAGAGAAGAAAAGAATAGGTTGTAAGGTCAGGCAATCAGAGTAAAACAATTACAAAAATTCAACAGGGACATTTGAGTTTGAATTCTCAACCTTAACCAAGTTATTTTCCCTCATCAGACCTCAGTTTTCTTACCTACAAAAACAAGAGCATCTGGCTCATCCGGCAAGGTAGTCTGCCTAATCACAGTGATCAGGACGCTAAGCCAGGACAAACCCACGTTTAAGGTAAGCCTAAGGAATAAGGTATCCTGGGTTGGGGATTTAGCTCAGTGGTAGAGCGCTTACCTAGGAAGCGCAAGGCCCTGGGTTCGATCCCCAGCTCCGAAAAAAAGAACCAAAAAAAAAAAAAAGGAATAAGATATTCTGTGCTGATGATACTTAAATATAGCACTAAAACTTTAGGTAAGGTATCTGCTTCACTGCAAGTCCCAGGAATCATGAAATAAAACATAACTAAGTTGCTTTACTCTTCTGACCTCCACATAGCTTAAATGGGAATGATTATTAATGTATACTAACCGCCTAATTTTACAGAAGCTACGATTTCAAAAGCCCCACAGATAACAACAAATAATTACAGAATGGAGTTTCACTGCAGAACCAATATCTTCAGTATATAAAAAGAAGTCTAATTATTTTATGACCCATTAATAACAGACTATCAAGATAATAACAGTAGCAGCACCTACCCTAATTTGTGTTTATCTAGGTTAGAACTACAATTTTACAATACATTAGAATTATCTAGGTAACATTTTGATTTTGGTTTTTTTACTACATAGTCTCTGTGTGTTCAAATTTCTAGGGATGAGGATAATTTCCTAAAGTTTACTCACATAATATTTGATCCAAAATCTTTAAACCTAAGAACTGAAAAGCAAATGACTAAACTAGTTATCTAATCAGCCATCAATCAAAGGATGTGGTGGTTTATACCAGTACCCCAGCAGTCCAGTAACTCTAGCACTCCTAAGACCAGGGAAGCAAGATTACGAGTTTAATGTCAGTCTGGGCTGGGCTACATAGTGGGTTTGAGGCCAGCCTGAGTTACATGAGGCCCTGTCAAAACAAAACAGATTTCTTTACCATGAGTGAGGTAGCACCTCTAATACTAACGCTAAGAAGGTAGAGTCAAGGGGCTGGAGAATTAGCTCAGTGGTAGAGCGCTTACCTAGGAAGCGCAAGGCCCTGGGTTCGGTCCCCAGCTCCGAAAAAAAGAACCAAAAAAAAAAAAAAGAAGGTAGAGTCAAGAGGATCAAGAATTCAGGCGTTTGGAGTGACATCAGACCCAGTTTCTAAAACAAAATATCCATAGGCACTGTGCATAGTTCCAGCACTAAGGAAGCAAAAGCAGGAAGGTTTCAACAAGCTTCAGTCTGTTCTATATAGGAAGTTCCAATCCAACCGGAGATAATAGAACTGTGACTCAAAACACAAACAACAAAACCATACGGGCTAAGGATGAAGATCAGTGGTTAAGCGTTCACCTAGCATTTAGCATGTATAAGGCCCTAGGTTCAATTGATAGCACTGATATGGGGGGGGGGGGGGGGACCAGACTAAAAATTTGGCCATGTCTGCAAAAGTTAGGACATCATTAATCAAAGTACTACAAAAGCTGAAATTCTTCAACCTAACTCTCCTTCCCTGGGTCATATTGAAGGACCTAGTATATATAAAGTGTGGAAAACGGAGAAAAAAATACTCCCTAGCCTGAAAAGTGCACCATTTCCTAGTCATAGAAGATGGGCCAGGTGAAAGGAGGTGAAATTAATATATTCTTATTCCTTGTAGAACATAAGCAGTGAAAATAACAGATTAAACACATTAACCATGAAGCAACTCTTCTCACCTCATGTGAAAGGCCAAACCATCCTGTAAGGCAGAGATTCCCAAATCAGAAAGTGTATCTGAGCTGACAGAGGCTGGTGACAGGGAGCCCTCCTTCTCCTCTAGGTCCAGCTTTACCAGGTTACTGATCTCATCTTCTGAGTTGTCTTCAGACACGGACCCAATTATGAATCGGGAGTGCTGGTTCAGCTCCAGGGTTTTGGCCAACGGAGATGGTTCATCCATTATTCTTTCGAAATAAGCTCTCAGAGCTGCGGAGGAAATGAAGAGAAGAGTAGGTCATAAGCAATAACCTATAGGTGAGGACATGCAAGAAAGTAACATATAGCCACAAGTGGCTTGGAAACAAGTCTAAGTCTGAGAACTGCCTTCCCTAGCTATTCTTTTTTGATTTTTGTTTGTTTTGTTTTTTAAAACAGGGTTTGTCTCTGTAACAGCCTTGACTGTCCAGGAACTCACTCTGTAGACCAGGCTGGCCTTGAACTCACAGAGAACCACTTACCTTTGCCTCCGGAGTGCTGGGACTAAAGGCTCCATGGCTATTCTATTCCCATACATTTGTTTCCTCCAAGGGAGGAAAAGAGAGATCGCAGTAACTATGATTATAAATTACAAGTTTTAGAAGTATTTCTCACAGTCTATAAGCATTACCCATCTCTTCACTAGTCCAGTGATCCTGGGATAATTCTATCAATGGGAGGGAGCCCTTTACTGTAAGCCAAAGCTGTTGTGAGACTGAGTCATCTGCAACGCCATGGGTAATGAAGGCTAAGATTTTAGCAAGAGTGGCAACTGCTTGAAACTGGATGGTTAAACTACATAATGATCCCCTGGCTCCAAAAACCATACAATGAAAAGCTATGAATTTTACTAAGCATACATATTTAAAGTAAAAAATTAAACAGAAAACCCTTGTGTGAACATGGTTATTTTTTTAACTGCTTATTTTAAAAATCTTCCCCCAAATGTCTATTTTTGTTGTGAAATTCTGTACACAGAAATGGTAGAGGGAGCCAATCTAGCACCAAATTTTAAATCTGTACTCAAAATGGTCGATGTGTCATCTCAAACTCCATTTTTCTAGATGCAGGATCTTACTAGACAAGATTAGTAGCTAATGAACAAACTTAACCAAAAATAGTTACCAGTTCAAAGCCCCACAACAAAAACAAAACAAAAAACAAACAAAACAGAAAAACAAACACCACACTAAGCTAAAAGTACCCTTTCCCTTCAAAATACTTATTTTAAAAACTTTAAATCGGGGTTGGGGATTTGGCTCAGTGGTAGAGCGCTTGCCTAGGAAGCGCAAGGTCCTGGGTTCGGTCCCCAGCCCCGGAAAAAAAAAAAAGAAAAAATAAATAAATAAATAAATAAAAACTTTAAATCATGGTATGGTGGCACATGCCTTTGATCCCAACACACAAGAGGCAGAAGCAAGCGGATCTCTGTGAGTTCCAGGATGGCCAAGGCTGTAAATCTATCTACATGTCAACTTGGTACTAAATAATACGTGGCTTAACCAATTACTTTTATTCAGAAAATGGTTCTCAATCCTAATTTTAAGGTGTTCCGAGTTATAGCACTATCAGAAAACAATTTATTGATAATTTTATATGCTATAATCCACTATCAAAAATAAAAGTATATGGAGCAGTGTTTGATCATATCAAACAAAAGAGGTCAATGTTTGGTACGGTGTGGTAATAGTTTTGAGGATTTTTTTTTTTAAGATTTATTTTATATGGGAGTACACTGTTGCTGTCTTCAGACACTTGGAAGAAGAGGGCATCGGATCCCCATTAGAGATGGTTGTGAGGCACCATGTGGGTGTTAGAAATTGAACTCTGGAAGAGCATTCAGTGCTTTTAAGCACTGAGCCACCTCTCCAGCCCACTCCCCCCCCTGCCCCCTTTTTTTGATTCTGAGGATTAAAGGAAGACCTTCACATGTAAAGCAGGTGCTCTACCATTGAGCAATACCCCAGTCCTCTTCTACCTTTGTTTGTTTGTTTGTTTGTTTTGAGATAGTCACACCAAATTGCTCAGGCTGACCTTGAACTTGCTCTGTGGACCAGGCTGACTTTGAAAGGTGATCTACTGAGCAGCCTCTGAGGTATGGGGATTACATATCTCTACCACCAGACCTGACTCAGTTTTTAAATGTTCGGATGGTGGTGAGTATGCGAAAATTACACATTCACCATTCTTTTGGTATGATTTATAAGTCAGAGTTTATCTGTTTAGAGGCAAAATAATATTTTCAATTGTTAGGACAGTAAGGTTCCCAAAATGTTATTCCTGGACCTGGGAGTTGCTACTAGAGAATTTGTAATAGTGTGAATTCTTTTTTTTTTTTTCTTTTTTTCGGAGCTGGGGATCCAACCCAGGGCCTTGCGCTTGCTAGGCAAGCGCTCTACCTCTGAGCTAAATCCCCAACCCCTAATAGTGTGAATTTTTGGGCCTACCTTAAACCAACTGTTTCAAAAGACACAAAGCTTAAAAATCACTGTGCTGCAAGAGAAAATAACAATAACAAACTGCCAGGAATACAAAATATATAGATGAAAATAAGAGAAAAAACTGTGAACATTCTGGAACAGAGCTGAAGAATACTTAGGCTAACTTTTATTTTTAAAACTAGCATTAATAAATACATACAGAAGTGAGACAATGGTGAAGAGGTCTAGAGGGAGGGGCAGAGGAGAACAAGACAGGATAGCATAGAGGGAAGGAAGACAAAATATCGCTTTTTTCTGCTAGGTAGAATCTAGACTTAAACATATCTTTATGTATATATACTACATATATATGAAATGTAAATAGAAAATGAATATTTAAGGTGAGGAAAGGGACCAAGAAGGGTGGGAAGAGGGACTGGGAGGGGCAGTGCAAGGGCGAATGGAAAGGAACAAAACAAAAACATATTTAAACTGTTTCAATACCCAGCAATGGAAAAAATTGTCTATATTTATTATACACTTGCACTGCAATATTGTATTTCTTTTTTTTTTTTTTAAGTCTCCAAATTGTATGGAGTTCAGTCAATAGATAAATCATTAGGAGAAAGGGGGAGTTAGGGAACAACAGAAAAGGAAAAAGACAGTCCAACACACTGACCACTTTAAAAATAGTAAACGATACAGCAAGTGAAGAGAATGAAAAAAATAAAGGCTGGTCAAGGTTTTGGAGAGGAGAGGAAGAGACAGCGTCTCAAGCTTCTACAGCAGAGAATGACTTGCCTCGACCTCCCAGCAGCAGGGATGACAGGAGTGCACCTCCACACCTGCCTTACAGCTGCTGCCTTCACAGGGGAGCGAAGGCACACATTCTAACATAATCTGACTGAAAGCTGATGGTCACAAAAATAAAATTTATGAGAAAGAAAAGAAGGTCAGCATTAGTAAAATACAGGCCCTGGGCCGATGAATGAAAGGCCCAGCACAGCCAGCTCCACTGTCCTCTCCTTTGGGCCAGTACTCAGGCAGCCTTTTCTAAGGGCTGCGTAGACTGGAAGCAGCCTCGTCTAATGCCTGCCCCCTGGTAAGCACCTGTACAGAACACTGCTCCCCCTCACAGGCATGCACGCCACCAGAAAGGGAGGTCATGCCTGGAAAATCACTGAGTAGCCATCCAGACACTCTAGAAGCTATCACAGCCTGTCCCACTTCCATTGATTCCAGTCCTAAATTAGAGAGAAGGTAGTGGGTCACCACCATTGTCATTGTCAGTCTCCCTGGTCACTTGGGTCACTCACCCTACGTCTGCCAATATTCTTTGTGGAAGACAACAGAAACCCATAGTTTAACATCTCAGCACATGAAAACTTTTACTACATTGTAAACATAAAAGAGTATTATTTGAAACTGACCTCTTATAATTCTTATTGTCTCAGCAGATATCCGCCTCCAAAAAGAACTAAACAAAGAGAAAAATGGAGATTTGAAGGTTGCTTTTTGTTTGTTTTTTTATCCCAATTTCATCTCAATTCCAGTTCTACTCAGTGCAGTACAAAAATAGTAAAATTCAAAATATTATGTTTTCTGGTAAATATTACTTAACTTCAAGCATAAAGTTCAGTAGTTTTTTATGTAATGATTTAACAAAAACATTTCACATTCAAAAACTTTATTATTTCTAAACATATCAAACAGTGATTCAACCTTATTTCATAAAATAGCTTTTCTGAAAAAACTATATTTGAAATAAATGCTTTACAACACTTATTACTTCTAACATTTTATTAAAAATAAGGCAACAGAGAGAAAATAACTTCATTTTCTAGAACTCAGATTGAGTATGTTTACAAATGGTTATAAGCATTACAAAGACTAGAAGCCAGAGAGAGGGCAACATTCCCATTATCCTAAGTCCTTAAACTCTAAAGAGCCAAAAAAGTGTACTCCCCTAATCCTAGGTCTGCTTCTCAGCTAACAACTTAAAAGTATCCAGGGAAGAAAGTCTCCATTTTGATTATGTATAAGAAACACCCAGAAACTTTGCAAAATTACCCGTGTGCAGTGGGACCTCTGGCCTATGCCTGCAAGCTTAGCATTTGAGAGGTAGCAGAAGACGATCAGGAGGTCCAGAAGTTCAAAGTTACCCTTGGTAACACACAAATATCTAGTCCCAGCCTGGGCTATATGAAGCCCTGTCTCAAAAAATTAATTAATTAATTAAAAATAATAAATTAAAAATAAACAACCTGGGAGGTGGTGCCATACATGTTTAATCCTAGCACTCAGGAAGCAAGGGCAGGTAGTCAGCCTGGTCTACAAAGCAAGGTTAAATCCCAGAGTCCACACAGCAGGTTGTCCTCTGACTCCACAGGCATGCTATGGTTTGTACACACACAAACCCCAATAAAATAATGTTTTGTTTTGTCTTGTTTTGTTTTGTTTTTTTCTTTTTTTCGGAGCTGGGGACCGAACCCAGGGCCTTGCGCTTGTTAGGCAAGCGCTCTACCACTGAGCTAAATCCCCAACTCCAAAATAATGTTTTTTTAAAAAGCTCAGTGAAATGTACTTGCCACCAAGCCTGAAGACCTGAGTTTGATCCCTTGGACCCACAATGGTAAAAGGACTCCTGAAAATTGACTTACACACACACACACACACACACACACACACACACACACACACCCCTCTCTCTCTCCTTCACCCCTGTGTGTCTGTTACTCTCTTTCTTGTCTCTGTCACACACACACACACACACACACACACACACACACACAGAGTTGGCGCCCACAACATAGATATCAATACACTAAATAAATAAATGTATTAAAAAATTAAGGAGTTTTTTTGTTAAATGTCTACAGTTACCCAGATATCAGCAGGAAAAGTACTAAGTAACTCAGTAAATCCACAAAGCCAAAAACCACAGCAAAATCTCCAAAACATTTCACCTATGCACATGAAAGAACTACGTGGAAAGAACTGAGCTTCTGTTTCAGAAGCTTCAGGTCATTCCATGCCCCCCAATCTCATGAGGCCAGTACAAGCCTAACAAAAGGCCAAAGGTCTGGTTCTCCAGAAAGGGTCAGTTTCTAGACTGGAGAACACCAACAAGAGTAAAAGGCACTCTTAACCATACACAGGTTGGATACATTAGGTAAACATACCAAGACCTCACAAGATCTTTTGCAGAATCTGAACAGCTGATGCACTGGGGTGGGTAGGGTGGATGTGTTAGATACTAAAGGGACCTTACGCTCTTAACACACTGTCCTTCGATGCAGCTAACAGTCAGTAAGGCTCACTCAAATTATCACAAGCTCCCATCACCTCTTCCATCCACCTTCTAAAATATAAGCAGGCAGTTAAGTACTACCAGATGTCTGAAAACGTATCCAAATAAAAGAATCGAGAACAAATAACTACTTGTAAAATCAAAAAAACATATAACCAAAGATTATAAAAAAGCAAAATATAACTATGGCAATAAAATAAAAAGATAGGACTCAAAAAAAAAAAAAAAAAAAAAAGATAGGACTCAATTCCATCTCTGTTACTTCCTCCAGTCCCAAAACCTTAGTCAATCCATGAGAAAACACTACACTAGTTTGAATTGAGGGTCTATAATATAAATGCTGATCAGGCTTCAAACTTGAAAGTCATTGGGAAAGGCTAAAAACCTTCGTAAAGAGAGTACATAACCACCAAACGCAATGCAGTATCATGGCTTAGCTAGCCGACAGGAAAACTCTATGTGGTAGGAGGGGTAAAATCTGAAAAATGTCTGCAGCAAGCAATACTCTACGAAAAGAATTTCCACTGCTTCTCTTGTGTGTGTGTTGGGACTAAACAACCCAGTGCCCCAAAGGCTGGGCAAATGTCCTGTCAGTAAGTACACCCACTCTCCAGTGTTAACTTCCTGGGTTTGATAAAGGGACTGTGACCACACGAAATGTTTGTACTGAGTGAAGCTTAGTCAAGAGTGTGCAGAGCGCTCTGTAGAATATTCCCACTCAAGTTTTCTTTAAGTCTAAAATTACTACCTAAGAAAGTCAAACTCTAAAGAGCTATTGTTGTTAGCCCAAGACATCTAAGAGAAAATACTACACATGCAAAACACAAATGGCAAGCTTCTTAAAGAAATATTCAAAAATAAGAAATATACAGGATGTGGAGCCCAGGAGGCTCACAACCAAGTTCAGGGCTAGCCTTGACTACACAAAAAAACTCTGTCTCAGCAAAACAAATACAAAAAAAACAAAAAACTAGAAATGGTTCCTTTTTTTTTAACTACTTTATCTCATTGTTAATCTCAGGCTGATCTCAATTTTGTGAACTCAAATAAGTAATCTCATATTTAAGTTTACATTAAAAAATGAATATTATTTGTTACAGTTTGTTCACTTGTTTGTGGTCACATACGTGTGTGTGTGTGTGTGTGTGTGTGTGTGTGTGTGTTAAAGGACAACCTGAGGGAGACAGTTCTTCCTTCCACTACTTGGTCCTCAGGTTGAAACTCAAGCCCCCAGGCTTGGCCACCATCTCACTGGCCCAGAAATAATTCTTAATACTTAAAAATAGGAAATGAATAGGTAGTAAGCAAATTTTTTAAATAAAAATATGTAAAAACATGACTGTGGATCACACCACTCCCCAACAAAATATACGAATATTTTTAAAATTTAAAATTAAAAATATAATCTCAGCAATAAAAAAGCTTATCACAAAAAGATAAAAGCTACAACTATGTAATGTATTCATGAATCAGAAAAAGGAGATAAACAATAAGAAATAAGGAAAGTTAAAGAGCCTACTAAAAAGGCCAATTATGGAAAACAGCTCCCAAAAGAACAAAATCAAGGGGGATATATATATATATATATATATATATATATATATATTTATATTTCAATTAAAAACTTCCCAGTGTGAGAGACTTTTAGATTAAGAAGGTCCACTAATAAGCTGTATGTGTAGTTCCATGGTGGAGCCCTTGCTGAGTACCCGTGAAGCCCTGAGTGTTGAATCCCCAGATAGAGGTGAGGGAGGGAAGGAAGGAGGAAGGGAGGGAAGGAAGGAGGAAGGGAGGGAGGGAGGGAAAGAAAGAGAGAGGGAGAGAGAGGAAGAGAGAGAGAGATGGAGAGAGAGAGAGAGGGAGAGGGAGAGGGGGAGAGAGAGAGAGAGAGAGAGAGAGAGAGAGAGAGAGCAAGTTCATATAATACCTATCACAAAAAGAACACAAGAGAAAATTCGATAAATTTCCAGAGAGGAGAAAAAGTGTCTTCATACAAATAAGCAAGAATCAGAGTGCTGGTAGGCCATCTGTGGCAGGCTTTTGATCTTAGCTACTCATGAAGCTGAGGCAAGACAATATAAAGTGTAAGGCCTTCCCTGAATTACAGTGAGTTCCGAGTACAGTTAGACACTATCTCACGTTTTTACAAAAGCCCAGACCTGGTGCTGAACACTTTCAATCCCAGCGGGCATGAATTCCTGTGAGGCTGAGGCTAACTTGGTCTACACAGTAATTTTCAGGACAGCCCCCTGTCTCCAAAAAGGAAAAAAAGAAAAAGAAAAAGGTATTACTGAGATGAGTAAGAAATCTTAAATGGAAATATAAATCACATATTTCTATATGTCAAATGGGGGAAGGGGACACAGTAAGTGATTGAACCAGAAAATGTCCTAATTATTAGAAGAAATAAGCAGAAGTGTGTACGGGTTCTTTGGCTTAGTCTGAAATGACTCACGACAAGTAATATACACACAACAGAGAGCAACAGAGCAAATGGGACAAAACATTAAAAATCGATGAATCTAGACCAAGGGAACATTGATACTTATTGCATTATTCGTTGTAGGCTGAAAATTTTTAAATAAAATGTTAAAAACTATTTTCTTCCCATGTATTCTCTCTCAAGATGCCACTAAAGAATATTCCCCAAAATACCAAGGGAAAATACCAAGAGTGTGGAAGATGTGCAGCATGAATTCTCCTGCAGCAGAAAAGACGGGAAAGAGACTCCCTAGGGTGGTAGTGAAGAGGGAGCCCAGGATGACCATTAAGTGCCAGATCCAAGGGGCAAGCGATTTAGGCTGGAGTTAGCCAAGAGTCTGAGCTCATATCGGTGTTCTGAAAGAGTGAGAAAACTTGTGAAGAGTTAATGCATGGTAAACTCACAGAAAGCTAACAACAGAAATAAAGACCGTTATTACCTCCAAATAAATAATTGTACAGGATAGACTGAATCCTGTACAGAATTTACACATTCATAATATAAACTTCCTGATGAAAATAAGACTGTGGTCTATTATAAGATGTCAATAGGCAATGCTTACTATTGGTGAGCATTTAGATAACTAAAATATTATTCACATATTAGCACTGTATGTCTTACTATGTAACTGACTCTTAAGTCATCTTGTGGATGAAGATGAGAAAAATTATTCTCTCTTTAGAGTTACACCACCCAGTATCACATAATGCTGTGTAAATACCAGGCTTTGATGGGTTGTTATAAGGTTAAAAAACTAGGAGACATGGACTAAGTATTTATTTCAAATAGTATCCTTTGAAAACCTAATGCATTTCCACTTTTGAATTTAAAAAGCCCTGAAATATTTCAAAGGACAGCATCTAGAGAGTGTTCTGACAATCTGGGTATCCCAATTATCTCAGAGTCTCAAGGACTGGAAGACTTCCTTAAAAAAACACTGCTAGGGTGCACCTTTAATCCCAGCATTTGGGAGGCAGAGGCCAGCCTGGTTTACAAAGTTCCAAGATAGCCAAGACTCCACAGAGAAACCTTTCCTCAAAAAACAAACAAAAAAATGTTGCTTAGCTAGGTATGTGTTTGAGGCCAGTCTGTGCTATGTAAGATCCTATCTCAAATAACAGTAACAACAAATAAACAAAGACACACAGACAGACAGACAGACAGGCAGGCAGGCAGGCAGGCAGCTAGCTGGGGGAAGAAAGACAGATCACTGGTTAAGAGTACTTGTTCCACAATCATAGAAACCAAAATTAAGATCCCAACACCCATGTAACTAGCTGAGAGTCTCTGAAAACATCTACAACCACAGCTCTAAGGATTACTGGACAAGGATGACCTGTTGCCTGGATAAGCCCCAGGCTTGCTTCCAGACTAGGCCACCTGGGCCTCAGGGTCAGGGATAGACAGACCCTCCTAAGGTATAAGCAAAAACGGATAGTAAACACCAGACACCCTCTTCTGGCCTCCACACATGCATAGATAAGTAAATATTTTTTTTTTAAGATTTATTTATTTATTATATATAAGTACACTGTAGCTGTCTTCAGATATACCAGAAGAGGGCATCAGATCTCTTTACAGATGGTTGTGAGCCACCATGTGGTTGCTGGGAATTGAACTCATGACCTCTGGAAGAGCAGTCGGGCGCTCTTAACCGCTGAGCCATCTCTCCAGCCCCCAGTAAATATTTTTAAAATACATTGACTTTTATGGTTGTTCCCATGTCTTCTAGATCTATAAGGCACAATATCATTGGAGAGCTAGAGCAAGAAAAATATTTATAGGTTAAGGCAACTTTCCTAATTCTTTGGAGTTAAACCTCTCCCTAAAATTACATAGGAAGTTATAAAGTGAAGATTAAGAACTGCCTAGGGGGCTGGAGAGATGGCTCAGAGGTTAAGAGTACTGTCTGCTCTTCTAGAGGTTCTGAGTTCAAATCCCAGAAACGACACGGTGGCCCACAACCATCTGTATTGAGATCCGATGCCCTCTTCTGGCCTGCAGGCATAGATACTGGCAGAAAGCTGTATGTTGTATACATAATAAATAAATATTGGAGGAGGAGGAGCAGGAGGAAGAAGAGGAAGAGGTTCCTACTGAGAACATAACTCAGTGGTAGAGACAACATGAGGCCAAAACTAAAACCAAATAACTCCTAAAACTTAGTTGCCTATGAAACATTAGATCAGATGGTGAAATACCTATTTCAGTTTTAAATGAAAAAAAAACAATGAAAACACATCCCTGCCAAGCAGTGGTGGTGCTCACTGAACTGAGAAGACAGAGGCAGGAGGAGTTTGAGACCAGGCTGATCTACAGAGTTCCAAGACAGCCAGGGCCACACAGGAAACCCTGAATGGAGAAAAAAAAATCATATTAAGTGGAAAACTAGACCAGAAACTTCCTTAGATACTTTTGGCGGAGAGGTTAAGAGAAGGGTTTCTTTGTGTACCCTTGGCTGCCCTGGAACTCAAGTCAAACTCAAGAGATCCACCAGCCTCTGCCTCCTGGCTGGGGGGATTAAAGATGTGCACCATAAACGATTAACTTATGTGAAATGGAATAAAGAAATTAAACAACTTGTCTGCCAAACCCAGGAATACCAATAAATACTAAAGAAAAAATACAAACAATCCAGGTATCCATCATCATAAACTAACCTGATATTACCTCTAATAAGATTAAAAACTAATTAATCAAGCTTCTATCAGCCTTACTATCCCCAGATATGTGTATATGCATGCACACATACATGTAAGCAATGACTACATTTGAATGACTAAAGACAGATTGAAAAGCTTCACTTTTGAGTTTCTGTCATAGGGATTGGCCACAATTCATAAATGAGATCTTAAGGAAAAACTTCCTCAAATCTAAGTCTATTTTTCTTTTTCTTTTTTTCTTTTTTTTTTTTTTTTTTTTTGGTTCTTTTTTTCAGAGCTGGGGACTGAACCCAGGGCCTTGCGCTTCCTAGGCAAGCGCTCTACCACTGAGCTAAATCCCCAGCCCCTAGGTCTATTTTTCAAACTTAACAAGTTCATTCAAAAATTTCAAACGTGGGGCTGGAGAGATGGCTCAGCGGTTAAGAGCACCCGACTGCTCTTCCAGAGGTCCTGAGTTCAATTCCCAGCAACCACATGGTGGCTCACAACCATCTGTAAGGAGACCCGATGCCCTCTTCTGGTGTGTCTGAAGACAGCTACAGTGTACTTATATATAATAAATGAATAAATAAATCTTTTTAAAAAAAATTTCAAACGTTATCATGTTAAAGAAAATTATTTATACAGGCTGATTTAAGATGACTTCTTCATAAGTCATATGTAAGCTCATGTGACTTCAACCCCCAGTGTTATAAAATAGTAACTACTTTTGCAGTTCCTCAGGTAAGGAAGGATTGCTGAAGGGATGGAATGAACCTAAGTCTCAATTAACAACACTGGAAAATAGGAATGTAAAATGGCATCAGTTGAGGACATCGACCTTTGGGTAGCGTGAGTAACATCCCTTTTTGGTTTCGTTCTCTACCTTTTTTTAAAGATAGGATTCTTCGAATGCAGCCCTTGGCTCACGGAAGCCCTCCTGTTTCTGCCTCCTGAGTTTTGAGATTACAGGCAAGGGCTACCGCACCCAACAAAAATCCCTTGTTGTGAAACTTTTTACCTGTCTCCTTTTTTTTTCCTTTCTTTTTTTTCAGAGCTGGGGACTGAACCCAGGGCCTTGCGCTTGCTAGGCAAGCGCTCTACCACTGAGCTAAATCCCCAACCCCTTTACCTGTCTCCTTAACCATCCTAAAACCAGACAGGGTAATGGCAAGAGAATTCAATCGTTAGAATACACTTGGCAGAGATTAAACAGCTAAACCTGTAAGAGCTTATGCCAGATCAGATGCACTCTTCCAAGGAAATGCAGCACCCTTGTAACACTACTGTCAAGGGTTCTGTCTATATAATGTCAGATAAACCACTGCACTCAAGTAAAGCTGAGAATTACCACAAAGACAGATACAAACTACTTAACTAGGAACCTGTTTAAAAAGTGGATGGATTAATGAGGACTACTTTCAAATGGTAGCCCCCTCAACACTGATTACGATTTACTTTTCAGCCAATAAGGCTTCAGTGTTTATTCATAAGCCTATTGATTTAAATGTATTTCCATTTAAATGTATTTAAATGTATGGAAATATGCTTGATGCTGGCTTCTACCGTTATTAACCTTTAAGAACATGCGGTGATGAGATGGCTCAACTAGTAAAGAGACTTCAAGTTCAAGCATGGAAACTCGAGTCCAATGAGAGAACTGACTCCCTAGAATTATCTTCCAACCTCGCTCTACTTCCTCCTACACCCACACATATAAATGTTTTTAAAAAGTTAGAGATGGGCTAGAGATGGCTCAGTGGTTAAGAGCACTGACTGCTCTTCCAAAGGTCCTGAGTTCAAGTCCCAGCAACCACATGGTGGCTCACAACCATCTGTAATGCGATCTGATGGCCTCTTCTGGTGTGTCTGAAGACAGCTACGGTGTACTTATATATAACAAATAAATAAATCTTAAAAAAGAAAAAGTTAGAGAATGCCAGGTGATGGTAGCACACACCTTTAGTCCCAGCACTCAGGAGACAGAGGCAGGCAGACCTCTGAATTTGGAGCCAGCTTGGTCTACAGAGAGAGAGTTCTAGGACAGCTACATGGAGAACCCTGTCACACAACAAAACAAACAAAACATAAAAGTTAAGAGAACAGGGGCTGGAGAGATGGCTCAGTGGTTAAGAGCTCTGACTGCTCTTCCAGAGGTCCTGAGTTCAAATCCCAGCAACCACATGGTGGCTCACAACCATCTGTAATGGGATCTGATGCCCTCCTCTGGTGTGTCTGAAGACAGCTACAGCATACTTATATATAATAAATAAAATAAATCTTTAAAAAAAAAAAAGTTAAGAGAACAATGAAATAACTTTTTTTCTGAATTGTTTCAAAGAGTAGCCTAGCCTTTCCCAAGTAAAACCATTAAATTTAAGTGTATTATTGCACAATTTTAATTGTTGGTTCCTCATTCAATAATTAAGGTATTAGCTATCTTAAAACTGAAAACAAAACAAAACAAAAACAAAAAACGGAGCTACTTAACTTTTTCTGACATTCGAAAATGACATCATCTACAAATATCTTGGGTCCTACTCACAGAAACCCTGGGAATCAAGTGGCCTGGGGGCTGTATGAGGATATGCCTATTTTAAAGAAAGGTACGGGGAGCATGCTAAATTGGTGATATGCCTGCTTAGCATCCGCAAAGCCCTGGGTTCAATCCCTCACACTGCATAAAAAAGATTTGAAGGCCAAGAAGACAGCTCAGCAGATAAAGGCACTTGCCAGGAACCCATATGGTAGGAGAGAACCAATTCTCATAAATTGTCTTCTGACCTCATGTAAGCTTGCACAAGAGTGCGCGCGCACACACACACACACACACACACACACACACACACACAACGTGAAAAACAAAACAAGTATGGTGGCGCACAACTGTAATCCCAGAAGGTAGCTCAGCTGGTAAAGGGGACTGTTGTTGAGCTGATGATTGGTGTTCAATCCCCAAGGCTCATACGACATAAGAGAAAACAGATTTCAGACTGTCTTCTGACCTCACATGGCAGGCATACTTACATTCCCCACAAAAAATAAATAGATAAAAGTTTTTTGGTTACTTTTTTTAAAAGGGGTAAGAAAGATAGCTCTGTGGGTAAAAGCGCTTATGGAACCTGACAACCTGAGTTCAAACCTGAAGACCCACTCCAAAAGGTTGTCCTCAGACCGCCACACATGCAACTGAGCACCTGCATGACCACACACACACACACACACACACACACACACACACACACACACACACACCAAATAAATGTAAAACAAAAAAGGAAAAGAGTAATGGAAAAGCTGGGTGCAGTAGACCAGCACCCTCAATCATAACACTTAGAAGGCAGAGGCAGGCAGATCTGAGTTCAAGGCCAGTCTGATCTACAAAGAAAGTTCCAAGACAGCTATATACTACCCGGAGCAACCATATCTCAGGAGGAAAGGGGAGCCGGGAGAAAACACAGAGCAGAGTATGTCAACACAAGCCTACAATCCTTGAGACAGTGAGACAGGAGAATTCCAAGTCCAAGGCTAAGCATATGAAGACCCTCCAAATAAAAATAAAACACTAGCTTCAGACCAGTTAAACCAGTCTGTGTGACAGGTAAAATTTTCCTACTTACTAGCTGAGAAGTGCTCTACACCTGAACTTGGTCACAGCACTTTAGAGTTCTCCAAGGCTAGCTTTCACAATGGCAGTTCTTTGATATTACCTAGTCATGGTCTGATGTATAAATTTATTATTTCCCAACTTCCCCTTCCACTTTGAAAACGACTTAGTCTTTCCTTTGATATGTTTCTATTCTCTGGCAAATCACAAGCAAAACCTCTACAACACTAATAAGCAAGCGAAGGCAGTTTCAGAAATTAGAATTTTACTGTTGACATCTTTCAAACCCACAGGTTTTGCTAATTATCACTGGAATCACATCAATACTCCTGTTAAGTATTTAGAAATAAACTGAAGCCAAACAAGTGGAAAGAAACGTGCTACTTTGCAGCAAGTAAGCACCTACTACCTACACTGCTTAAAACAAACAAACAAAAAAACCATCCTACTCTGTTAGACATCAAAGCTTTCCCAACAAGTGTTTTTCCAGTGAACACAAAAAATTCCCAAGACAGATGTCAAGGGCATCCCCATTCACGAAGCAATAGACAAATTTGGGTTTTCCTATCGCTAAAAGAGAGGAAACTATGTAACCAAGGAAAGCATACTTCCCAGCCTGAACTGTAGAATTAGAGGGAAAAATGAAACAGAAAAGTCAAGAGAGAACAACTTCTGAGAGTGAAGGTCAGGTTATTAGATTTACTCTGCACATTGGGAAGTTATTGAAACACTGTTTATGTAGACACGGAATCAGGAAATCCTAGAGCCTTTTGATTTGTCTTAAATCTCCTAACAAAGCCATCTAAAATTATTTCCTCTGATCAGTTATACTCTTGAGTACTTCTATAAAAACCCACAAGGCCTACATGAAGCCCCTAATTTTTAAAGCTTATTGGAAAGGTTCACTTGCGGGATACCCAAATCCAAGCTATATATATATCGGCCCAGATGTTGACAGAATCTCCACTCACATTTTCCTCTGAAATCTTTAGCTTCCTCTCACCTTCTTACTTCTTACTTCCAATAGTTGCCCTAAATTAGCAAGGTGAACGCCAAACGGAGAGTTAAGAACTGGTGGTGAGCATGCTTTTACTACTTACGTCCCTCATAGAAACCCTCAAATCCTGCTAGCAGGAACTGGCAAAGGGACAGCCCGCCTGGCCCAGGCTCTCCCCGCGATACAAAGGCACAGTGAGTGCCACAGCAGCCCGCGCCTCTGTGCCCTACACCTCTCTCCGCAAGAGAGGAACAAGACTTTCCGTGCAACCAGACCCAACCCTCAACACCCGCCTCCCACGTGGTCTTCTCCCTCTCGGAGCCCAGGATCCGACGCAAAGAATCAGACCCGCAAGTAAGCAGCAAGCACCGGGCAGACACACTGGTTCCTCCCTAAGGGCCCTGGGCGGTACTCATCCCAGGTTCCGGGGTCTCGGCCCGCGAGCCGACAGAACCCGAGCCCTCCACGCGAAGCTCGGGCGAGGGGACTTAGAGGCCGCGGAGAGGACTCGGCTGCCCGGCCCGGGGTCTGCATAGGATGGAGCCCCACCGCGTGCCGGCGGAGGCTGGGAGGCCGCCCCCTGCCGGCTGCCGCTCCGCGGCCCGGGCCGGTCCGGATTGCGCTACGGCCCTCGCCTCACCTCAGGCTGGCGGCACGCAGGGACCGACGGTCGCTGAGCCCCTGCGCCGAGGTGTGCTGGGCGGGAGGCGACGCCGGCGGCTCGGCGATGGCTGACAGGCGCTCGGCAGGCCGGCCCGGCACCGGGGCCGAGGAGGGCGGGGCTTAGGCGGAGTGCCCCGCCCACGTCCCGCCCCCGCCCGGCCGCCCACCTCAGCCGCCCAGCCCCATTAGGTCCGCGCGCGTCCGGGGTTACTCCAGGCCGTTCACCTCCGACCCCACTCCGGGCAGCCGCGCGGTCTGAGCGCCAGGGGGTGGGGGCGAGGCGCGGGCTCGGGCGGGCGTCAGCCAATGGGCGCGCGGCGCGGGGCGGGGCGACGTGAGGCGATGCCGATGGTCCGAGCTCTGTTCTGCCATTCGGGGCCGAGCGGTGCGAGGGCGGGCGGGTCTGGGACGTGGTGGGTGCCCCTTCTGCCTGGGCGGGTTTGGGGCCAGCCCAACGGCTCCACCTCCCGGCGGAGAGCGGAGTGGAAGCCATGGTTCCGCTCGAAACTCCCGGCAAGGACCTGCTGGCGAGTAGCGCGGGAAGGGAACCCAGGGGAGCCAAGAGGTGCAGTCAGTGATGTGCTGGCCCTGGATGAACCGTAGCATTGCTAATCCTTATAAGGTCTAATAAGGTCCATGCCATGCCTGTCCACTGCCTTCAGATCAGTGCAGGCTAGTCAATGCAACTAAATCCATCACCAACCCCTTTGCTTAGCTCAAAACGAGCTGATGGAGTATTTCTGAAGAGAAGTGTTAGTAAAGAAAGTTTAGTGGGTAAGACGGTAGAAAAGCAGCAGCAGTCTCATGCCTGCCCTCAACAGTAAGTGCCAGGAATCCTGACTTCTTAGATTGCTTTACATCCTTTGCTGGGGTTGCTCCAAACCTTTGGAGGTGAAGCCAACATATTTCTCTAGTATCACTTCACAGCAAGACTTTCATGGCAGTGTGTATTGAAGATTAGTGGTGATTGGAAGATTTTGAAAAACAACACAACCGGTGGGCATATGATGCTGTGACACTGAGAGGAAATCCTTTAGACAAGAATGGGGTGAGTTCTAACCTATTGCAAGAATTCCAAAGATCACCCAGAGTTCTTTTCCCAATCCTACACAAACCTGTGATGAAGACCAGGAAAGGTACAGAAGAGAACACTGTGGCCAGAGATTAGTTCAGTGCCAGAGGGCAAAAAGTGAAAAGGGTGGAAAACCACACCCCAGGAAACAAATTCTTAGATGGAAGCTACAACAGGAAGATATTAAGATTGGTCAACAGGAGCAGTGGTGTCCCTTATTGCCATTAGGTGGCAGCTTCTCCAAGAATTTACCCACTCACTTTTGAAGTAATAAGGATTAGAAACAAATTGGAGAATTCACAGATTTGTACAAAACAGTGACCTATATTTTAACAGTAACTGTGTCATTGGGATAAATGTCAGCTGAACAAAGGAAATTCAAAGCTTTTGAAAAAAAGATAATTGAGCAAGACTTTCTGGTTTAACAAGACGTTCGACTTACTGACTAAGAATAATCTGGGAAGCTTTGCCTCTCCACAGTAGTGATCTCTGAAGCTGGCATGAAGAAGTGACCAAGTAAAGAGAATTAAAGATCTTGAAGTTGCCTCTTTTAACTTTTTTTTTTCTTTTTTCTATTTTTCGGAGCTGGGGACCGAACCCAGGGCCTTGCGTTTGCTAGGCAAGCGCTCTACCACTGAGCTAAATCCCCAACCCACCTCTTTTAACTTTTAAATGGTAATCTCTCTCCCTAGGATTCTTCTTTTTTTTTTTTTTTTTTTTTTTGGTTCTTTTTTCGGAGCTGGGGACCGAACCCAGGGCCTTGCGCTTCCTAGGTAAGCGCTCTACCACTGAGCTAAATCCCCAGCCCCTCTCCCTAGGATTCTTAATGGTGTTGCTGTTTGTCAACTTTAGGAATACCACAGTAATGGGCTTACCCTCAAAAACTTAAGGACTGTGGGGTATAACCATTTGCCTAACATGTACAAATCCCTGGGATCCACCCTCAAGTGAGGTATTCAAATAGTCCTGCTCTCAAGAGAGCCAGTGAGTTGGCTCAGCAGGTAAAGGAGTTTGCCACCAAGCCTGAGGACCTATCCCAGCCCACACAGTAGAAGGAGAAAACTGAGCAAAGTTCACATGTACACTGGGGTATGAAAATGAGCCTCTGGAGAGATGGCTCAGTGGTTAAGAGCACTGACTGCTCTTCCAGAGGTACTGAGTTCAAATCCCAGCAAACACATAGTGGCTCACAACCGTGTGTAATGGAATCTGATGCCCTCTTCTGGTATGTCTTAAGATGATGACAGTGTACTTACATAAAAACAAATAAATAAAACAAATAAATAAATCTTTAAGAAAAGAAAGAAAGAAAATGTTTACCTACATACACATGCACAAAAACTTGTCAAAATAAAAACAAACTATAAGCTATAAGAGAACACTTACATGGCAGAGGCAGGAGAATCAGGTCTTCAAGTTTGTACCTAGCCTGGCCTAGAAGATTGAAGAAAGACACAAAACAACAAAAAGCTACAGAAAGGAACACTAAGAAGGAGTTAGGATAGCCCAAGACCACTTGCAAAGAATCTGCTATCGAATGCTAAGATACCTGAGTGGAGAACCAGTAAAGGGCTGTGTCTGTAACACAGTAACTCCTAGAACTGGAACCATTTCTGAGTGTTGTGCTGTTTGGGACAGGCCAAGACCTGCCCATCCTCCTGTAGGCTTTGTAGAGCTGGTCTCCATGAGTCCTTGCCACACAAGCTGTATGTCTGTAAGAGGTGGAGGAAGAAAGCCAAAGGGTGGAGAAAACATACTATACAAGACTAACAGGTGGAAGAGAAGAGGGGTGAGTACGCATTCTAGATGCTGCAACTAGAGGTCCTTTCTGGACTGAATTATATCCCCAAAATCCAATGCTGAAGTCCTACTCTACAGTACCTTAAGATATGTGGTGGGTAGAGATAGAGTCTTTAAAGATCTTATTAAATTAAAACATGATCATTTAGGGTAGACTGGAGTAAAATGTGACTGTTGCGATTAAACAGATGGTTGTTATGATACAGATGGACAGACAATTCTTTGAAGACAGAGAAGACAGTGATTGATGAACCTAGAAGAAATTTTTCAGAAGGAAATTAACAGTTGACATTTTGATTATGGACTCCTAGTCTCCAAAAAATGTGAAGAATTTTATATTGTTTCTGTAATGTGGTATTTGGTTTTAACAGCCCTAAAAGAATACAAGGCCTCCAGGTTTTTGGGTTGTTTAAAAAAAAAAAAAAAGTCATGTCCCTACCCAAGAGACATGGAGATGACTCAGCAGCACTGACCACTCTTCCAAAAGACCCGGTTCAAGTCCCAGTACACACGTGGGTGGAGGCTCACACAGTCTAATTCCACACTAGGTCCTCTAGACACTGAACATATCCAGTTCTGACACCCTCATCTGGCCTCTTCAGGTACCAGGCATATATGCGGTGCATAACAACATGCAAGGAAAATACTCACACACATAAAAATTATTTTTAAAAGGAGATTGTGTAAAGAAAATGCCAGCTCTTTCTGTAAATGGCCTCAAGTGACCTGTGAAAATGGTTCACTACTCTCTTGACCCAGAAAAACCCTACAAAAACATGCAAATCAAGAGTTTCAAATCACTGTGTTCACTTTAAGAAGGTGAAAGTGTCCAGGCCATCAAGGATATACATATTCCAAAAGCCACCAAATACCTGAAACATGTCACTTTAAAGAAACAATATGTGGGGTTGGGGGACTTAGCTCAGTGGTAGAGCGCTTGCCTAGTAAGCGAAAGGCCCTGGGTTCGGTCCCCAGCTCCGGAAAAAAAAGAAAAAGAAAAAAAAAAAAAGAAACAATATGTGCCCTTCTAGCTGAATAATGGTAGAGTCTGTAGGTCATCCAGACTGAACAGCGGGACAGGACAAAGAGTGTAGCTCAAAAAAAAAATGTTGACTTTTTGCTGCACATGCTTTAAAATGCAGAGATGTATGAACATAAGGGTTTAGATGTAGGGACTCTAGACTCTGAACATACCCAGCTGAACCAAGAGTCTACAATGAAGCAACAACTTTACACAGCCACCCCACACGTGACTCCCCTGCCACACAGCAATGAGCCTCACTGAGAAGGAACAAATTATTCCCCAGAAGAAACTGAAGAGACAAAAACTTATGACATGGGAATAAATTCAGCATGAATAAATGAAAGTTTATTTTAAGAAAAGGAAACAGCACAGTGCATGCCTGTAATCTAAGCACACCGGAAACTGAAGCAGGAGGACTCCAGACAATCCTTGGCTATACAGCAACTTTGAGGCTAGCTAGACTCCAAAACAAAACCATTAAGAATGAAGCTGTATTGAGAGAGGTACAGAGTGATCCTAAGCATCCCAGCTGCCTTTGTTGATCTCTTTCCCTATGTTGAACAAGTCTGAGAGATCCTTGTTTCTACAATGATAACAATCTATGTGGGAAGACAAAAATAGCACTCTTTTTTATGCTTTGTGTTTTTGTTTTTGTTTTGTTTTTGATACAGGGTCTCTCTGTGTAGAGCTGGCTGTCCTGAAACTCGCTCTGTAGACCAGGATGACCTCAAACTCACAGAGATCCTCCTGCCTCTGCCTCCTGAGTGCTGGGATTAAAGGCATGTGTCATCATTGCCCAGTTAAAACTAGCACTCTTAGACAGCACCTGTATCTCACTCCTTAGATGATCGCCATGTAAATTTGTAAAGGGCATAGATGAGAGAATAAATTCTCAAAAATAGATAAACCCATATATATCTAAATAGTATATTAGTATTTTCCATATAGTTCCATTTGGCAGTCATTTCTGCTTGCGATTAGAGCAGTATTTTTCAAGGTATGTTCCACTGACTGCCTGTACTAGGAACACTGAGTGCTTGTTTAAAGTGTAGATTCCTGATGCAGCAAGATGGCTCAACCTGTGAAAGTACTTGGCACTAATCATGATGACCTGACTTTGATCCCCAGGTCCTACATGTTGGAAAATAGAATTAGAACAACCTCCCACAAGTTATGTGACTTCTGCATCAGCGCCATTTCATGTTCATACCCATGTGCGCACACACACACACACACACACACACACACATGTACACACACACATGTATGTATGTATGTGTGTATGTATGTATGTATGTATGTATGATTTTTAAAAAGAAAAATATAGACTCATTAAAAAGGAAACCTTGGGCTGGAGAGATGGCTCAGTGGTTAAGAGCAGTGACTACTCTTCCAGAGGTCCTGAGTTCAAATCCCAGAAACCACATGGTGGCTCACAACCATCTGTAATGGGATCCAATGCCCTCTTCTGGTGTGTCTGAAGACAGCTACAGTGAACTTATATATAATAAATAAATAAATCTTAAAATGAAAAAAATGAAACCTGGTAGTTGTTCCCACTTAAGTTTGATAACACAAGTTTAGTATTTGGCATTATGGTTCCCCTGTCTGTTGCTAGAGTGTCTTGTTGAACAACAATGCCTCCAATTAAGACAACAATCTTATGTCAGGCTTGGGTTGAATTAAAGAAGGAAAGAGCTAGTACCATGTAGTCCTGGAGCTGGTAGAGCTCAGCAGTAAAGCATCTGCCTAGCATGCAGGAGGCCCTGGGTTTAATCCCAGTTCCACAAAAGGGAGGGAAAGGAAAGAAAGTGCCTTAATGGAAATGCAGCCTCATAGGTAAAATTCCCAGATATTAGCTGAGTATGGTTGCAAAAACTGGTAATCCCAGCACTCCGGAGGCAGTAGCTGGGTCACAAATTTGAAGGCAAGCTAATCTGCAGAAAGGGTTTGAGGTAAGCCAGAGCTACATAGTGAGACCTTGAGTAAAATAAAATAAAAGTACCATTTTTGAGTGACCCCTAATATTCACAGTCTGACATGGCTTCTAGCATTTGCCACAATTGTTCTTATACCTTTCCTCTGCTGTCAGATTTATTTTCTTTTAAGATTTATTTATTTATTATATGTAGGTACCCTGTACCTGTCTTCAGGCACACCTGAAGAGGCCATCAGATCCTATTACAGATGGTTGTGAGCCACCATGTAGTTACTGGAATTTGAACTCAGGACCTCTGGAAGAGCACTCAATGCTCTTAACCACTGAGCCATCTCCCCAGTCCTGGTGTCAGATTTATTTATTTTTTTTTTTTTTTGGTTCTTTTTTTCAGAGCTGGGGACCGAACCCAGGGCCTTGCGCTTCCTAGGTAAGCACTCTACCACTGAGCTACATCCCTAGCCCCCCTGGTGTCAGATTTATAATTCCTCTTTTTTTTTTTTTTAATCTTTTAGTCCTTGGAAGTCTTGGGGCTAGAGTGATGGCTCGATGGTTAAAAGCACTGACTGCTCTTCCTGAGGATCATGGTTCAATTCCCAGCACCTACATAGCAGTTCACAACTGTCTGTAACTCTCAGTTCAAAGGCTTCTGAGAACACACACACACACACACACACACACACACATATTCAGGCAAAACACAGATGAATATAAAATAAAAATGAATTTAAAAAAAGAAAGTCTCATTTTCTTCCATTTATCTCTTTCCTATGCATCCTAGCAGCAGCATTCTACCAGCACAAAGTACTATTTTAATTCTGCTTTATTGTGTATGCATACCGAAGGCAGTATCCTACAGTTTACTATAGGCCAGGCATAGATACTAGCTACTGCTTCATTGATTGAAATAAAGATTAGCACTAAGCAGAAATGACACAGGCCTTTAATGCCAGCACTTGGGAGGCAGAAGCAGGCAGATATCGGAGTTTGAGGCCAGCCTGCTCTACAGAGTAAGTTCCAGGACAGCAGGGCTACACAGAGAGACCCTGTCTCAAAACAAAACAAAACAACAACAACAACAAATAAACCAAAAAAGAAAAAAAAGACAGAAAGGAAGGAAAGAAAGAAGGAAGGAAGGAAGGAAGGAAGGAAGGAAGGAAGGAAGGAAGGACGGAAGACAGATAGATTAGCACCGTACCTGGGAGGCCACTGTGCTCTTGATCTCTGCCTATCAGTCTTCACTTTGCCTTTGGGAGGCAAAGCCTCCAGTAAGTTACTTAGCAGCTCTATTGATAATCAGAATTCAAGAAAGTCAGCCCCTTGCCAAAAACTGTGGCTCGAGATAAAAGGCACAAAGGCCTAATCTGAACACCAGTCCCTTTGCCCTGGTCAAGCATTCAGGTTTATCCAGAGTCTTTTGGAACCTCACACCATAAGGTCAGAAAATCTCCTCAGGGAGGCCTCTTTATAAGACTGGTCCTGGTGTCGAAAGGCAAGATTCCATTGCATAATGAAGGTCAGTGTTTTTACTGAGACTGCCCACGACGTTTTCACATGGACACCAGGGCTTCCACAGTCCCAAACACTTCCAGGCCCTAGTTGTATTTTAGGCAGTCCCACATTAGTTGTTCCCTGCATGAGACCTGTACCCAGGGTATGGTGTGTGTGTGTGTGTGTGTGTGTGTGTGTGTGTGTGTGTGTGTGTGTGTGTGTGTGTTATAAAGTACATATATATATATATACATGCATGTACACCCATACTTCAAAACACCTGGAGAAATGTTAAAGACTTTTTTCTTAAAGGCAGGAAAATAGGTTGATTTATTTAATTGTTGCTTAGTTCTGGGATTCTGACCTTGTGTTACGCTACTTTACAACCTACACTCCTCATTCTCCTACACCCATGAAAGGTTTCCTGGCTAACTATTTCCCTCCCCTGTCATTACCTCCTGCTTAGATTTTTCAAGTATCTCTATTACATCTATATCAGACTTGAGATTTTCCTGCTCGCAGGTTTAGGCATTTGTCTTGCTTAAATACCCTCAACACTGCATTGCTGCTGTTGCACACGATGCACAGTAAATCATAAAAGTGCAGTCCTTACCATCAAGAAACACTGATTCATCACTCAACTTCTTTGTATCCTTTTCATTCCTTCAGCCTTTACTTTTTGTTTTATTTTGTTTTGTTTTAGTGCCCCTGTCTTTAAAGAGAAAACTATTGATAAGTAGCCTAGACATACAGTAGAAAGCTAGCGTCCTTGGCATCTGTGGACCCTCTGAGCCAACTCGACTGATTAGCTTAATGAAAACAAAGGACGATGACAATCAAAAGTAAATACAAGGGAATGTCGCTTAAATCAATGAGTGAGGTGCCCGTAATCTCTTAAATAGTCGGTACAAACTGAGAATTGATTCTTAGGAATCTAAGCCAAGGACAGGGGAAGCTTCTGTTGTGCTACAGATTATTTAAAACAAGACACAAAAAAGACCCTGAGCTCTTTAATCAGAGACACCAAGCCTAAAATCCTGAGCCAGTCACTAATTAGTTTTGTTGTTAATTAGTGAGGAAGTGACTCCTTTCTGTGTCTGTTTTCTCAACTACACGATCGACTCTAGGATGATATTTGGATGAAACAGAGACAAAATGGAAAGCTCCTAGTACAGAACTTGGAACATGGGAGGCAGACAGACAAGAGCACTTGCTCTTCTTTCCCCAAGCCCCCTTCACCCATTTTCTATGAGCACTTAGGACAACTTGCCCTATGGATGCCCTATTGATTCAGAAGTTCCATGCCATTAAGGTCTATAGTATTAATTCAGAATGGCAGAGCATGTGTGAAAACCAAGCAGCATGATGACTCCCTTACCCCTGCTGGGAGAGAAGGAGGAAATGTCCATGATCTAAGGTTTTGGGATCAACCAAAGGCATCCTCAGGCTCGCCTCATATCCTACTGAGACAGTTCTTTGACCCTTTGTCAAGGTTATGAGATCGGGAGCTGAGGAGATGGATCAGTAGTTTAGACCACCTGTTGCTCTTGCAGAGGACACAGTTTGACTCCTAACACCCAATGGTAGTTCACCACGACCCATGACTCCAGTCCCAGGGCCTCGGATGCTCCCTTTTGACCTTCGAGGGCACCAAGGATGCACGTATATCTATGCATGCAGGCAAAACACTTGTACATAAAATGAATAAATCTAATAAAAAATTAAAAAGAATATAAAACAAGTATATGCTACAAGTAGAATTTTTTTTTTTGGTTCTTTTTTTCGGAGCTGGGGACCGAACCCAGGGCCTTGCGCTTCCTAGGCAATCGCTTTACCACTGAGCTAAATCCCCAGCCCCTACAAGTAGAATTATTACTGAAAGCAACGTCTTAGAAAAATAATTTACTATAAATAGTCAAACTGGACATAACTTACATGCCCTCTAGCCCAGCTTCAGCCTTTGCATTTCTACCCTGGGAAACCTTCAAATAAGGTCCAGGAATATTACAGCAATAAAGTATTTAAATTGTGCTACACTCATATGCTGAAATATTATAAAGCAGTAAGTACAAACAAAAAGTTGCTACATGAAACATTATGAATCAATTTTAAAATTAGTACTGAGACAAAAAAAAAAGATAAAGCCAGTATGGTGGTCCATGCCTTTAAGCCCAGCACTGAGGAGGTAGAAGCAAGTGGGGTCTCTGTGAGTTTGAAGCCAGCCTGGTCTAAATATTAAGCTCCAGGATAGCCAGAGCTCTGTGGAGAGACCTCTGACTAAAAACAACAACAACAAAACTTTTTTAAAAACCTTAAATAAATAAACAAAAAAGAATACTTAGTTTTCTTATTTAAAAAATAGGAATGGTGATAGAGCCTTAATTCTAGGATGCAGAGGCAGGCAGATCTCTGTGAGTCTGGTCTGTATACCGAATTGCAAGACAGTTGGGACTACAAAGTGAGACCCACTCTCAATCAATCAATCAATCATCAATAGGCTTCCTCTTCCTGTAAACAGCCAGAGGTGACCTGTGAAGATGGTTCACTACTCCCTTGACCCAGAAAACCCCACAAATTCATGCAGTCAAGAGGTTCAAACCTTCGTGTTCACTTTAAGAACACCCAGGAAACTGGGTCACTTTAAAGAAGCAGTGTGTGCCATTCCGGCGGTATAATGGTGGAGTCGGTAGGAGCACCCAGGCCAAACAGTGGGGCTGGACACAGGGACGGTGGCCAAAAAAGAGTGCTGAATTTTTGCTGCACATGCTTAAAAATGCAGAGAGTAATGCTGAACTTAAGGGTTTAGACGTAGATTCTCCAGTCATTGAACACATCCAGGTGAACAAGGCACCTAAGATGGTGTAGACGAACCTACAGAGCTCATGGCTGGATTAACCCATCCATGAGTTCCCCCTGCCACACTGAGATGTTCCTCACTGAGAAGGAATAGATTGTTCCAAAGCCAGAAGAGGAGGTGGCATGGAAGAAAAAGATATCCCAGAAGAAACTGAAGAAACAAAAACTCATGGCATGGGAATAAATTCATCATAAAATAAATGCAGATAAAGTAAAATAAATAAATAAATAAATAAATAAATAAATAGGCAAAATCTGAATGAGAACAAAGTATTATGATTCATATGTATGAAGGTTGCTAGGATGAAGTGAAGCCCATTGCTTTTATTCCAACCTAAAATTTTTAATAGGAAATTATTTTTAAAACAGGCAGAATTCATCTGTGGTGATAAGAATCAGATAATAGTTATTCCTAAACTGGGCATGGTAGCTTATGTCTACAATCCTCCCCACCCCCTCCCCCCCAAGGGAGGGGTAGGACTGTCACAAGTTTTAGTTTGGCCTTGTCTCAAAAACTAAACTAAGCCATCAAAAGGACTGGTGAGACAGCTCAGCAGGTTACGATACTTACTGCTACGCTTGGCAAACTCAGTTCAGTTCCCAGAATCCATATGGTAGAAGGACCAAAGCAGTGAAGGCACAAAGATGTTAAGGAACTTGCTTGGTCAAGTAATTACTGGACCTCAGCTAGAACCTTGAAAGGCCTCCTGGCTTCTGGTTCCTCTCCCAGACCTGCTCTGCCTGTTTATTCCTTCTTTCCTACTCTCTTCCAGACATCACATCACAACTGGACACATCATCTCTACCACTAAAAATTTGAGCTTCATTATAGTTTTGTGTCTCTGTTCCATGGTTGTGGTATGCTTCAACATTCATTTTGACTTCAGGGCATCCCTATGAGTAGATTTAATCCCTGGTAACACACACACACACACACACACACACACACACACACACACACACACACACACAGTGGAAGAAAGAAAAGAAGACTGATCCAAGAAAATTGCAATTTCATCTCTGAACATACATGAGATTGCTTTTGGAAAAAAATGAGATTTTCCTCCACCACCGGGGACACAGAAGACTTCAGATCCATTCCTCCCTTTGCTGCAAGGTGGCAGCACTGTCACATGGCAGCTACAGAAAATTTAAACAGCAGAGAATGTGTCAACACCATAGGGAGTAGAGAATCGCGTGATCAGGGAAAGGGAACAGTCAACAAAGATCGTGAAACTCCAGGAAAGCAACGGAGCCCTTTAGTCTGCTCTCTTGTGTTGAGAGAACCAAGCAACTGTGGCAGAGGAAGACAGTAGGCCCGGAGAAGATTTGCAACCAGCACTTCCTTTATTCCTTCCTTATTTTAGCCAACAAGTTGTCCTTCAGAGATCTGCCTTCCATTAATGTTTCCCCACCAAGATTTTGATGCTTAGTTTGGCCAGATTTCAAGTTGTATTGATGTGTCAGAACACAGGGTGCTATTTAACGTGTGATTCGATTACAGTATCACGAAGCCCCTTATGGAAAGTCCTTTGAACCAGTCCTTTATGAGATTATCAATCACGTAACTCAAGAGTTTCAGCCTTCAGAACTTTCTCATGAGTAGCTAAGTCCACGTTGGCTTCAACGAAGCAGGTTTTCAGTTGATAGAAATGCTGTGGAGACTCCGGACATTGACAAATATCTAATTAGATCTTTTCCTTCTTTATGATCTCACCTAGCTATGCCATCAAGAAGTCTTTATAGTAGTGCCTAGTAGTACATGCTTGTAATCTCCAATCTTATGAGGCAGAAGCAAAATCAGGAGTCAAGGCCAGCCTGGTATAGAGGATGAATTCCAAGAAAGTCTGGACTATATGGGAAGATCTCTTTTTTAAAAAAGTCTTTAGAGCATAATACTAATTATATACTTTTGCTAAGAGATACAATTTGGGGGAGAATGAATAGCAGCTACTACCAACCGCAAAGAGTACCCCTCATTCACCCAATCTAGCTTTCTCATAACCTCCTGACCCAATAGTCATAAGGAAGTTGTTTTATCTATACCCATTCCATTTACTCTGAGTGTGGGAATATACACTATTCCATTGGAATGCCTATGCTCATGGGAACCTATGGTCACGACTGTAAATGAATCTTGGTTGAGCCTCAGTCTCTACAAGGTAAAAATTGAGTAGCCATGTCATTTCCCCGTGGTGACAAAATAGACTTGAACCAGAACTCAGTTGTACTGATTCTTAAGAGTCCAGTGTTCTCCCCAACACAGGGCACTGACTGACTCATTCTGCCCTGATATCTTCCTCTGTCCTAGAACTTGCACCACTTAATAGGCATCTCTTTATTTCTTAATGACCGTGTATATACCTCCATGCCTCCTCCATCAGAGAGCACACCTGCGAGTACGTGTCTATCTGAAAGTATGCATAAAGCCTATCTTTAGGTGTGGATGCCCTTTCTGTTAGGGAAACCTTTAGATAATGACAGTTCCCATTGTTGGCATCATCGGTGAAGTTAGGGCAAGTTCCAAAGTCAATCATTAATAGGCAGGTTTGGTTCTTTCTCCAATCAGCTGTATTCCTGGGTCTTCAGGAAACAAGGCAAAATAGTCAGGGTAGAGCCAGATAGTGAGAGTGAAACTTGGTTCCAGGACAGTAAACGCAACGGGAGGCAAGGCTGTAAGGGGCTGTGACAGAGCAACAGTAAGCGCTCATGAACTCAGGCTGGCATGGACACCATCTTAGTCTTCAGCCTAATGATTGCATCCTACGATTCCAACAAGAACGGTAAGTACATATCTAGCCTGATATGCTGGGGCATCCAAAAGGAAACCTAGAAAGCATTTGTAGTCTCTTCCATCAGATAGAGACGTAGACAATACCCAACAAGTTGTACTTTGCTGAAGTTACCTCATACCTGCTGTTAGTAAGCCCAGGGACACATCTATATGTTTCATGAGACATCTTCACCGAATGCTATGCTTGCTTTTTTCCTTGCTTACATGGATAACCATAAAAGCATGGTCAGACAGTTTTCATGGTGAGATGGTACCACAGTTTTGTAATTAGCCTCACCTAGAACTCTCAAGTTCATGACCCCTCATACAATGTCACCTTCATTTTTAAAGTGGCAACTCGAATAGTTTAAATGGAGATATTAATAGGGGAGCACTGGGGAGCAGTGATACGGCGGTAGAACAGGACTGTTGGCTACTCTGGGAATCCTTGACTGACTTGAGGATTTCTGTTTGTTTTGTGCAGAGGCTTGAGAGACAGTCTCGGGATGCTAGGCAAGTGCTCCAGTCCTGGTAGTAAATGTTTATTTAAAATATGAATTTTTTTCAGAGTTTCTTATACATTTCTTTTCTAAAATTACCTAGCTGGAGACAAAGTAATATAAGATGTAGCAATGGCACACGTACGCAAATTAAGAAAATTCACTTAATTCTTGAGGGATGGAGGCAGGAGGATTGCAATCAGAACAGAGTCAGCGGGGGCTATAGAGTAAAGTCGTCTTTTTGTTTTTAAGGAGCTAAAGCTGAATGTGGTAGAGAATGGTTTTTAAAGGGATTTTTTATTAGGTTTATTCATTTTATTTTATGTGTGAATGTTTAGCCTGCATGTAGGTCTGTACACCACGTATGTACCTGCTGCCATTGGAGGGTGGGAAAGAGCACCAGATCTCTGGAAATGGAGTTAAGAATAGTTGTGAACCACCATGTGGGAGCTGGGAATCAAATTCTAGTTCTCTGCAAGAGCAGCCAGTGACCTTAACCACTGAGCCATTCCTGTAGAGGATGCTTTTAATCTCAGCGTTTGGAAGACAGAGAGGCCAACTTAGTCCACATAGCTAGTTCCAGGCCAGTCAGAGCTAGAATAATGAGACCCTATCTCAAAAAAAGAAGACTAAAACAAAAACAAAACAAAAAACAGAGAAAGAAAATTCCCATACCTTGTGAATGAGTCACGTACCACAAAAGCATAAATAACTAAGTCTGTAGCTCTCTAGATTTCTACATCTTAGGGAGTACATAATAAACCTTCATGCCTCTCTCCTTGTAACGCAGCAGAAGCCAGGCCATGGCAGCACACACCTTTAACCCCAGCATCTGGGAGGCAGAGGAGCAGATCTGAGTTCAAGGCTAGCCTGGTCTATAGCACTTTTCAGGATGGCCGATCTACACAGAAGAACCCTGTCTTGAAAAGCAGATCAGGGGTTGGGGATTTAGCTCAGTGGTACAGCGCTTGCCTAGCAGGCACAAGGCCCTGGGTTCAAGGCCCTGGGTTCGGTCCCCAGCCCCCCCCCAAAAAAAAGCAGATAAAATAAACTTTTTAAGGCAAATGAATGGGCTATTCTCTCATTAACTTAATAATCACATCTCTTTCATTTTTCTTTCTCTCAGAAATATATCAGTACTCGGTTTTATTTATAACAGGGCAAGTCCTACTTAATGCATTTGGCCATGTGTTTTAAAGTCTCTTTCAGGGAGTACTTGATCTCCCCAGTTCTAAGTTTTATAAGCAGGACCTCTTTTGTCTCTTCTCCTGTCTCAGAATTCTAAAGAGCAAGGACCCAGTAAGCCCTGACCCAGTTTTCCTTCCTAGACCTCAGAAAGAGCAGCTGCCAAGTGGAACAGCTGCCCAGCTTCTTCCCAGAGGATGTGCGGAGCAACAGGGATTTGGTAATAAGAGGTAGGGAATGGAGATCGTCCTGGAAAACCACTTTGCCATCCCAGGATTTACTTTTTAACCTTTAAAAGATGCCTCCTTATCTCTGTACTTCTTAGTCCAGATCTCAGATATGCTTTTTGAAAAGATTTATTCAGTTTAGACAAATGAGCGCTCCATCTGTATATAGGCCTGCATGCCAGAAGAGGGCATCGGATCCCATTACAGATGGTTGTGAGCCACCATGTGGTTGCTGGGAATTGAACTCAGGACCTCTGGAAGAGCAGCCGGTCTCTTAACCACTGAGCCATCTCTCCAGCCCTGGAAATGATTTTCTATATTAACCTGACACCTAACACATGCCTATATAGATCAGATAGGGATGAAGGAACAGAAGGAACTGCACTCAGGCCGCCCTGCATCTCTGTGCTGAACTCACAGCAGCCACTTATCTCCACGGACTCCTTGCAGGAAGACGAGCAGGCCTGCGCAGTCAGTACCATAAACACAATCGGAGGAGAAAGTGGACCAAAGCAGGTCAAAGTGAAGCTGTGGAGTTTAGTGGGAGTCAGGATAAAAGAGGGTTATCTGGGGACTGTGCAGATTAAGAACCAACTTTCTTTTTCTGTTTAGTTCCTCCAGAAATTCACACAGATATCAAAGGGGCCCCATTCATCCGAAATCAGACGATAGCTACCCTGCAGTGCCTTGGCTCCAGGAGGAGAGTGACAGTCCACCTTGTATATTCAGAGAGAAGGCCAAAGGTCAAGTACATTCTGAAGAACCGGCCAGTCGCTACTGATCTTCCTAGAAACCGCACTGCTTCCCCAAGCTGTCACCTCAGGCCCACGTCCCAGTTTCAGAACGGATTCCTTCTAACAGGTAAAGTGAGATCAGAGAGCCGATAGAGGCAGGTTGGCACTAACATTCAGCTGACATCCATGCTGGTCAGTGTTTGTTTAGTAGCAGCCAAAGCCACAATGGAAGGTTCTGTTCTCCCCTTGGGAAAAAAAATGGTGTCCTCTGAGAACCAGTTTTCTAACTCCTTTAACGAGAATTTGAAATTATACGTATATGTTTATCTATCTGTCCTGGGGTTGGCGGAGGGGGCGGGCAGCTATGAAGTTAGAGGACAGCTGAGGACAACTTTGGGAGTCAGACCAAAGTTAGGTCTTCAGGCTCGGTGGCAAGTGCCTTTATCCACTGATCCAATTCATTGGCTCCAGGCCTCGAATTTCTAATTTCTAAGACCCTTTTTAGCCCTGGTCTCCTATGATATTCATAAGGTCTAAATTTTTTGTTATAAAAGTTCTTATTATAGATCCCCGCCTGACCTAGAACTGCTAATGTAGACTAGGCTAGCCTCAAATTTACAGCAATCTATTTGTTTCTGCCTCTTGAATGCTAGGATTAAAAGTGAATACCACCACACAGGTGGGTGGGCCTTCTTTTAACAGTAGTGTGTGGGCCAAGTAAGGGGTATAAGCCTTGAATTCCAGCACTCAGGAGACAAAGGCAGACAGATTTCTGTGAGTCTGGGGCCAGCCATGTCTACATAGTGAGTTCCAGGACAGCTAGAGCTGTCAACAAAAAAAAATTTTAAAAAAACCAATGTTTTGTAAATCTTGTTTATTTTTAGTACACACAGTAAAATTTACAAACAGAATATATTTGTAGTGAAAAGCAGTCCCCCTCCTACTCCTGTCCTCAGCCCTCCAGGCCTCTCCCTTGGGACAGAAGGAACTACTATTACCTACTGTATTTTTTTTCCAAAGACAGCACATACAGGTGTGTATACATTTTCTCTCCCCACACCCTCTTTGGAAACAAAGTCTCATATAGCCCAGGATGTCCTCTAACAGCCTATGTACCAGGGCTAGCCTTGACCTCCTAAACCTCCTCCCTCTACCTCTGAAGTGTTGGAGTGGCAGGCATGAGACACCACCACAGCTCCTGTGAGAGAAGCAGAGCCACATGGTGTACCCTCTTCTGCCCCTCGCTTTCCCCACATGCATGGGTTTGTCCCATGTTCATATCCACTAATGTGACTCGTGTAGTCCATGGCCTTGAACATGCTCAGCATAAGTTCTGTTTCTGAGCGTATCATGTCAGCAGCCCTGCCTCATTCCTCTCAATGGTGTTCTACTATACTGCAGTTTATTTCCCTAGTTCACCACCGTTGGGAATTTTTGGTTCTTTCCATTCTCTTGCTAATATAAACAGTGGCTTTAGACATTCCTCTTCTGCATCTGCCATTCATCAAGAAAGTGAATTCCAAGGAAGAGTCACAGGATGGCTGGCTCCTTCAGCCCCACTCCACACACCTACTTACACCTCCCGAAACCTCATCTTCCCTAACACAGCGATTCTCAATCTCAATTTCTGCCGTCCTCTCTTTTTACACATTCTTTCCAACGAGTAGTTTCTGACCAGTAGATTAGCATAGAAAGTTCTCCCTTAGTCTCTGTAGCTGTACTGTTGGGAAAATGACACTCAACACTTAAGAGAACCCAGGGGCAGGGGGGTAAGAAAGATCACAAACAGAATGATGGAGAAATAAACTTTCAAAATCTAGACTAGAGATTGAGAAATAAGAGGGCAGCCATTTTCTCAGGATATGGCCCAAGAGCCATAACTTGTTTATCCTTACATGACTTGAGTGTTTCATTCCTTTAAAAAAACTTCCCCTAAAAGCCAGGCATGGTGGCACACACCTGGAATCCCATTATACAACATATCAAGTTTGAAGCCAGCCTCGGCTATACAAAATCCTGTTTCAAAAAAAAAAAAACCCAATTAACTAGTTAATTAAACTCTACCACTGATAATGACAGATTAGAGGGCTCTTAAAACTCAAAACTCAGTGTCAACTTATTTGGACCTCTATTTCCTCTTACCCTGACATCCTGCTTGACCTGATCCCAGTACTGGCCTTAAGTTATTTTCCAGACTACAGTTCTCTCCATAATACTGTATCATTCTGTGTACTGTGGGACCTGAGGAAATTAAGGACATTAGCTGTTAGAACTTCTGAACCAGGAAAACTAGGGTTTAAGAGGGAGGAAAGATGCCAAAGACCAACCTGCCCTGTTGAAAACATTTGCCTTGGGGTGTTTGAGCTCCTTCCAGGAGGAAGAGTCTTCCTCCTTCTCCCGGATGCTCCCTCAAGGCAGAGGTTCTGAGATCCAGATCTGAGCCAGTACTGTAGACTATTTGAGGTGCGTAAACCGACCACGTGGATGTATATAGGTTAGTTTGGTCCCAATCACCATTCACCATTCACTTCTATGAAACCATGATGGCATATCCCAAACAACCGTTTTATAAACGAACTTTTAAAACAAACTTTCTCTCCACGTCTGAAGAGGCTTATTCTGAATTCAAATCACATTAAATCACCAAGATGTGATAGATCTCAAATAGGTTAGAAGTAAAAACTAGGTAAATAAGTGGTCAGACTTAGAAGGATACAGGAGAGATTCACTCTGAAGTTGCCACACTGGATGACGTCAGTCTGCAGAGGAAGATGTTTAAAATACATTCAGATGACATCAGTGAAAATATCCTCAAAGTAAAGTAAGAACTTGGAATTGTAAGGATGAAAACTTTCATCAACACAGATGGTCACTGCAAGACACGAACCAAACATAAAATGCAGAGAAGAAACATAAGGCAGGGGCTGAGGCTATAGCCCAGTTGATGGAGCAAATGCTTCTAAGTTAAGCTGGTTTCAGTCAGTGTCTTCTCACAGCAACATAAAAGGAACTGGGCCAAGTGCTTCCAATATAGTTTATATTTCCTGCTCCCACTGCTCAGATATTTTATACTTAGAAGCTTTCCAGTTACCCATCGGGTTTCGGATTTCATAGAGATCTATCTAGGTTTCTTTTCTTTCTTTTTTTTCTTTTTTTTTTTTTTTTTTGGAGGGGGGAGGTCCAAGACAGGATTTCTCTGTGTAACCCTGGCTGTTCTGGAACTTCTGTAGACCAAACTGGCCTTGAACTCAGAGATCTGCCTGCCTTTACCTCTCCAGTGCTAGGAGACTTGTTTTTAATAGGACACAGAAAGATCAAACACCCTACCTGATTTCATTTTGTCTCTTTGAAACTGGCTCTCATGTACCCCAACTCACTATGTGGATGAGCATAAACCTGAACTCCCTTTTTCCCAGCCTCCACCCTCTGATAGCTGAGATCACAAGTGTGCACCCCCACACATGCCTGCTTCATCCATTTGATAACTATTTCTACTTTGTTTGTTGAAATGGTCTCACTGTATAGCCTTGGCTGGCCTGGAACTCACTCTATAGACTGAGCTAGCCTCAAACTCCAAGACCCGCCTGCCTCTGACCTACAAGTGGTGGAATTAAAGGTGTGTGCCTCCATTACCCAGTGGAAATAAACTATGTTTTCAAACATGTTTTACCTCAATGCTCAGTTACCTGGTAAATAAGATCTGAAAGACATGAACTGCCAATGTGGACAGACATTAATTCAGTGATATTTCTGTTCTGATAGATGAGACTGATTTGGTAGAGTGCTGCTATCCCTCTAGCTGCTAGGCAGACTTCTACTGCTTAAACAATCTCTAGGTTTCCCCTCATCTCTCAGACCCAGTTAGCCAGCCTGCAAAACTTTTTCCTACTTGCTTTCTCATCTTTGTTTCTGATCTTCACAACATGCCTGAAAAAGAGATATAGCGATTATTTTTTATTACAGCCATATTTCGAACAGGGAAACCTGAACTTAGAAATCAGGTAACTTGGGCTGGAGAGATGGCTCAGCGGTTAAGAGCACTGACTGCTCTTCCAGAGGTCCTGAGTTCAATTCCCAGCAACCACATGGTGGCTCACAACCATCTGTGATGAGATCTGATGCCCTCTTCTGGTGTGTCTGAAGATAGCTACAGTGTACTTATATATAATACATTAAAAAAAGAAAAGAAATCAGGTAACTTGTCCAAGTGAGTTGTTTATCTTCAAAGATACATGTTACTACTCATGGGAATGGACTGCAGTGGGGCCGTGATGGCATGTGCCTTTGATCCCAGCACTTGGGAGGCAGAGGCAGAAAGATCTTTGAGTTTTCAAGGTCAACTTGGTTTAAAGAACAAGTTCCAGGATAGCCAGGGCTACAAAGAAAAACCCATCTTGAAGTGGGGAAAACGCTAAAGGCAAGCAATGATAAGAAACCATGTGAAATGGAATAAGGGCCCACCAGACGGCTTGGGGGAGGGGACGGTGCTTACTACCCAATGATGCCATCCAGACACCCTGAGTTCCAATCCTAGTGCTTGCATAAAGACAGAAGGCAAGACCCCCGTCACATGGCTGTCCTCTGATCTCCACATAGACAGCTTGGTATGTACCACCCTTAGTAAATGACAACATTTAAGATGGAATAGAAGACTGGGTTTGCTCGCACACCTACAACCTCAGACTCGGGAACCTGAGGTACGGTTCTCACTCACTCATTTCATTTCTGAGGCCAGTCCGGGTGTGTAGGGAGTTCAGTGCTAGTGTGAGCTCCACAGTCACAGCCTGTCTTAAAGAAGAAGGGGTGAGGGTTTGGAGAGGATCTGAACTGGATTCGGGTCTGAATTTGGTTGGGTCCACTCTGTAAGCAGGTCAGTTAGTTGCAGACCATGGCCAGAATGCATCTTCCTCACTTTTTTTTTTAATCTATTTATCATATATGAGCACACTTTAGCTGTCTTCACACACACCAGTAGAGGACCTCATTACAGACGGTTGTGAGCCACCATGTGGTTGCTGGGATTTGAACTCAGGACCTTTGGAAGAGCAGTCAGTGCTCTTAACCGCTGAGTCATCTCTCCAGCCCTCTTCCTCACTTCTATCCCTAGTCTGAATGCCATCATCTCTCCTCTGCTGTCTCCAAAATCTGCTGCCACCACAAGGCCACGCTGCCTCTACCCTCCTCCCACAATGGTCCATTTCTAACACAGCAGGCCCGTGAGGGGGCAAGTGAAATGAAGCTTATCTGGACATGGTGGCTCATATCTGTGATCCTGGTGCCTAATCAGCTGAGCAGGAGGACTGCTGTGAGTTAGAGGCCTGGCTAGGTTACACAGTGAAACCTGTCTCAAAAAAGTACTACTTCCCCTCTCCACAAAAAGGTCACTCTTTAGATCAAAACCTTGCAACAGAACTTTATATCCAAAACCCTTAGCTTGGCACAGGAGCCCTGTACCCTCTCCACGCCCACCTCCCTTGCTCCTCCTGATGGTTGCTGGCTGTCCCACTGCTTCCCTACAACTGTCACACGTCAGACACAATCTGCCTTGGGGACTTCATTCTCACTGCCCCTTCCCTCTACCTAAACCACTTCCCTCAAGTCTTGGATCAGTTCTAACCTCAGAGAGGGTTGGCCGACACAACAGGTTGCCCAACTCCTGTCTGTGAACACCACGCAGACTACTTTATCTTGCAAGGCTTGGGGTTTTGTTCTGTTGTTGTTATTGGTTTTGGTTTTTACAGATTTATTTTCACTTTGTGTGTGTGTGTGTGTGTGTGTGTGTGTGTGTGTGTGTGTATCACAGGTATGTGGATGTTAGGGGAGGCTGGAAGAATATTGGAACTGAAGTTATAGGCAGTTATGGATGGCCTGATGTGGTGCTGGGAACCAAACCCAAGTCTTCTGCATTAGCAGAAAGTGCTCTTAACCACCAAGCCATCTCTCCAGCCCTAAAATTGACTTTTAAGACAGAGTCTTACACTATGTAGCTCAGGCTGGCTAGGCAATCACTAGTTAGCCCAGGATGGCCTTCAGTTCCTAGTAGTCCTCCTGCCTCAGCCTCACCAATGTTGGGATTACAGGTGTGAGTTATCGCAACTAGCTTCTTGTTCTGGTGTTTGTTTGTTTGTTGTTTTGTTTTGGTGTGTTTAAGAGAGAGTCTCTCTATGTGGCTCTCGTTGTCCTGGAACTCACTATGTAAACCAGGCTGCCTCCCAAGTGCTGGGATCAAAAGGTGTGTGCCACGAGGCCCAGCCCCAGTTTTAATTTTTTCAAGTAGCACTTAGCCTAATAAACAATACCTTTTTTGTTCTGCTTTTTGAGAGGGGTCATGCTAATGATCTGTAACTGGCTTGGTACTCACTATGGAGTCCATGCTGGCCTTGAACTCAATGTTATCTTCCTGCCTCAGCCTCCCCAGGGCCGGACCATATGCATATCCACTACACCCAGCCATAAAATGTATGATAGTCACTCTTGTCTCCGCTTCTGCCCTGATCCCTCACCTCTTTGTTCTCTTGCTAATATGAATCCAGGTGATATACAATGTTGAGGCAGTGCCTGGCACATACTAAGACACTGTTTTTTTTTTATATTAAATGAGTGAAACTGAGGAGAACACGAAGCTGGGTACCTTTCCATCTTCTAGTTCCTCTTGCTCTCCTCGCTGCCTTCTCAGAGTAGTTGACAGGGCTCTGCTAACTCTGCAGCAGTCCTTCAGGCAAATGCATTTCACATTCTTGCCTGGACTTTGGAGCCACCTCTGTTAATGAAGGAGACTCTAAGCACTGCTACACCCTCCGCCTTTATTATGACTGCAAGAATGATAGGCGAGCAGGATATGGTTCGTTCATTCCTGGTCCTCCTCAAAGGCCTCCAGGAGGTTTAATCCATATCGCTTTTCAGTATCTCTGGCCTCATTTATTCTTGGCATTATTCTGTGCCTACTTCTAAAACCTATGAGCATAGAGGTCAACGGGGCCACAGTTAGAAACACTGTTTGAAGTGAGGAGAGCTAGGGTTTTATCAGGTAAACCAGTGCAGGATGGTGCTGGCCTACAGCTGTCCCTCTGGTGCTTCTTTTTGTTTTACAGCTTTTTTACCAGGGATCTCACAATGCACGGTGTACCCAGCGAAGGACAGATCTGCTTTGTCAGAGACAGTGCCCGTCACTGCCATCTCTACATCGCTGAGAAGAAAAGGAGAGGAAACTCCAAGCACTGGGGCTTTCCCCATCCCTTTAACACAAGGTACACATTAAGTAGGGACAAAGCAAGAATGGGAAGAAAAAGAGGCATGTTAGCTCCAATATCACTCTAGGTCTCCTGGGAATTTCCTGGAAAGTTTTTTAAAAAATTTTTTAAAAATTGATTTGCGGGATTGGGGATTTGGCTCAGTGGTAGAGCGCTTGCCTAGGAAGAGCAAGGCGTTGGGTTCGGTCCTCAGCTCTGAAAAAAAGAATAGAAAAAAAAATTGATTTGCTAGGAGGCAGTGGTGGTGGTACATGCCTTTGATCTCAGCACTCAGGAGACAGAGGCAGGCAATGAGTTCAAGGCCAGCCTGGTCTACAGAGTGAGTTCCAGGACAGCCAGGGCTACAGTGAGAAATCCTGCCTCAAAATAAAAACTGTTTCATGTTTTGAGGGCTGGAGAGATGGCTCAGAGATTAAGAGCTTTGGCTGCGGGGTTGGGGATTTAGCTCAGTGGTAGAGCGCTTGCCTAGGAAGCGCAAGGCCCTGGGTTCGGTCCCCAGCTCTGAAAAAAAAAAAAAAAGAGCTTTGGCTGCTCTTCCAGAGGTCCTGAGTTCAATTCCCAGCAACCACATGGTGGCTCACAACCATAGGATCTGATGCCCTCTTCTGGAACACAGGTCTACATACAGTTAGTTAGAACACTCACATACATAAAATAAATAAATAAATATTTTAAAAAATTGTTCCATGTTATAAATAGGGAAAACCCAGCTCCCTATAGAAAGTTCCCAGACACATCTGTAGTTTGGTGCCATCAATAATTCTTTACCTTGGGGATGGAGAGATGGCTCTGTGATTAAGAACCATCTTGTAGATCCCTTGTGGAGAACTCCAATTTGGATCCCAGCACCAACCCCAGGTAACTCACAGCCACATGCAATTCTAGTTCCAAAGAATGTGATGCAGCCCAGCACCTGAGGCACACATACTCACACAGGCACATACACATTACACAAATAAAAATAATGAATCGGGCTGGAGAGATGGCTCAGTGGTTGAGAGCATTGACTGCTCTTCCAGAGGTCCTGAGTTCAAATCCCAGCAACCACATGGTGGCTCATAACCATCTGTAATGAGATCTGATGCCCTCTTCTGGTGTGTCTGAAGACAGCTACAGTGTACTTCTATATAATAAATATAATAAATAAATCTTTAAAAAAAAATAATAATGAATCCTCTTTTAAAGTGATAATTCATGAAAATGAACTCACCTGTAGCCAGACTTGGAGACACAGTAAATCCAACTGGTACACTTGCAGTGTATTTCAATATCAAGCAATTATTAACAGAGCCGATGCCAGCCAACCACACTCTTTTCTAAAAATAGCCCTTCCTAAATTGGCCAAGTCTCAAATTCTGTAAGATTCAAGTTTGGGTTACATCCCTGGTTCATACCAATAGAACAGTAAATATGAGATTAGTAATAACAGCATTGATGTGAGCCCCCTGCCCTGCATATGGTTTACGATTCAAAAATATTAACAATTCATCTTTCTTCCTCCAATCCCCTTCAAAAAACCAAGAGGCAAGGTGATGTTTGGTTCATTTCTTTTGGGGACACGGTCACACTATATAGCCCCGGCTATCCTGGACTCATTAAATAAACCAGGCTAGCCTTGGACTTAAGAGATCTCCCTGCCTCTGCCTCCTGAGTGTTAGGATGAAAGGTTAGTATCACCAAGACTGAAATAAAGGTGATTTTTGTGCATTGTTATTTTTCTTTTCTCTGTGCTAAAGATGGAAGGACATGTGATTTTGTAAAAAATATTTTTTATGTACACTGGTATTTTGCCTACCTGTGTCTCTGGGTGAGGGTGGCAGATGCCCTGGGACTGGAGTTACAGACAGCTGTCATGTGGGCACTGGGAACCAACTCGGGTCCTCTGGAAAAGAAGCCTGTGGTCCTGCCCACTGAGCTATCTCTCCAGCCCCATGATTTCTTTAAAAATATTATTTATTTAATGCCTATGAGTACACTGTAGCTGTCTTCAGACACACCAGAAGAGGGCATCGGATCCCATTACAGATGGTTGTGAGCCACCTTGTGGTTACTGGGAATTGAACTCAGGACCTCAGGAAGAGCAGTCTCTCTAGGGAAGAGGCTAGAGAAGAGCCCTGATGCCACCCACTTGATTCTGAGCCTCAAATGAAAATGCAGTCTCCATCTCTGAGTAAGGCTGTCTCTGATTAGTCTGTGAGCATGGAGAAGTTCAAGCCGAGGTGAGCCCTGCTCATGTTCTCTCTCCTTTCCTTCCTTCCCTCTTTTCTTTCAGACATAGACCTGTCCTTAAAGAGGAGGCAGAAATGGAGTATCGTAGTTAAAGCTCTGATTGCTGCTACTCTGCTGCTCAGTGGGGCCGCTATTATAGTGTTTGTCATCTTTGAAGTCCCTTGCCCGGTAAGTTTGCTGGTGTGTGCTGATACACTGGGTCTCAGGCTTCATCAGTGAACACTGCCTTCTGCTGGAAGGGCAGCACAGCATAAGGAAAGCAAACAGCAGCTGGGTGGCTGGTGGAAAGTGGCTTTGACTTCTCCATTCCACAGCTGCCTTATCTGTAAAATAGGGCTCCTGGGGTTTGCCTTGCTTGGGACTGTGGAAGGTAATTCGGATCCATCCCATATGAGAGGCACTGGGCACAAACAAGGGGTGCTACTCCCATCACCCCACAGGGTTGCTCTGTATAGCCCTTGGCTATCCTGGAGCTCACTCTATAGACCAAGTTGGTGAGACCCACTTGCCTCTGTTTCCATAAAGGCATGCACAGCTGCTGCCACCCCACCCCTCGAGGGTGAATATATATGTTTTATATGCATTGGTGCCTTGCCTGCATGTGTATCTGTGTAAAGGTGTCAGAACTCCTGGAGATGGAGTTTCAGACAAATGCGAACTGCCATGCAGTTGCTGGGAACTGAACTCAGGACATGGGGAAGAACAGTCAGTGCTCTTAGCTACTGAGGCCTCTCTCCAGCCCTACCATGCTCTCATAATGTGAGCTCCTTCTCTCCACTCTCTAGGGTCTTCCTTAGAGATGAAGATTTTTCTAGAATTCTAGAACTCGGAAGGTAGAGAGCAGACCAGAAATTCCAGGCCAGCCTTGCCCATTTTGCAAATGATGTCAGCCAGGTTATCTGAGAGAGAGAAGGGGGAGGTGGAGAGGGCTAAGAAATAAAGTACTATTTTCTTGAAATGATATCTGGAAGATAATCAAATGTGCATCAGTCACTGAAGTGATAACCAGTCATGCTTTCTGCAGTGTCAATGCCTACGAGCCAGACGGCTGTGCCAACGCCAGTGGCTATGGAGAAGGGAAAGGAAGGAAGAAGACCAGCAACCCGGGACAACTGAGTCCAAGTTGGACTCTCAGCCTGAGAAGGAAAGTATTCTCTGTATAGTTTATGCCATTTGTTTACACAAAACAATGTTAGTCTGTGTAATGAGATGTAGGGAAATGTTTCAGTTATAACGCGAGTGTGATGAATTATTCTGTGACAAAATACTGCCAGATGTGGTGGCATACACTCCTCTAATCCCAACACTCAGGAGGCAGAGGCAGAGGCAGGCAGATTTCTATGAGGTTAGGCTATCCTGGTATACATAGTGAATTCCAGGAGAGGCAAAAAAAAAGTTATTTGGCTGGAGTATAGACCTATAATCCTAGCACTTTGGAGGTAGGTGGAGAATCAATAGTTCAAGGCCAGCTTCAGCTTCAGCTTTATAGGGCATTTGAGGCTATCCTGGGCTATAGGAGATACCATTTAAACAAATACAACGGAAAAAGAAGAAAGGATGAAAAGGAAGAGGCAGAAAAAGAGGAGGAGGAAGAAGAAGAGGAGGAGGAAAAGGAGGGGGAGGAGGAGGAGGAGGAGGAGGAGAGACAGAGACAGAGACAGTGAGTTGTGGGAAAGGGAGGGAAGGGAGAAGTTGGAGAGAGATAAAATGCTTATTTCTGGGACCCATATAGACTGGATCAGAATGTCTAGTGTCTAGAATGGGTCTAGGAATCTTTATTATTCTTACTATTCTTACAGATGGGTTCTCACTATGTTGCCCAGGCTAGCCTTGATTTTTATTTTTATTTCAAATCATCCACCTGCCTCAGCTTTCCAAGAAGCATGAAGCAGACTTATGCTATGGGGTTCATCTTATTCTTAGAATTTTAACAAGTCCCTTAAAAAGTATGAAGAGATGACTCAGAAGTTAAGAACAGTTCTTAGTCTCCTCATGGGTGGCCCAAGACTACCTTGTAACTCCAGGTCCATGGCTTACAATGCCCTCTTCTGACCTCCGTGGGTACAAACATGGTGCACACACAAACAAGCAGCCAACTACACATAAAAATAAAAATTAAAAAGCTCTGTAAGTAGAGATGGATTTATGTTTAAACTAATAATACTTCAGGTCCCAGGACCCTAAACAAGGTTTGTATCCAATGTGAGTTTTACATTTCTTTTTTGTTTGTTTTGGTTTTGTTTATTTGCTTGTTTGGGTTTTTTGTTTTTTGTTTTTTGTTTTTTGTTTGTTTGTTTGTTTGTTTGTTTGTTTTGAGACAGGGTTTCTCTGTGTAGCCCCGGCTGTCCCGGAACTCACTCTGTAGACCAGACTGGACTCAAACTCAGAGGTCTGCCTGCCTCTGCCTCCTGAGTGCTGACGTTAAAGGCATGCACCATCACACAGTTAAGTTTTACAATTCTTTAGGAAGGTCCTCCTAATTGTAAGATCTTTAGCACGAAAACATGTGTGTTCAAACTGGGTAACTCTCAGACACAGCAATGTTCAGGATCCGCAGCACGTCAACTCAGTTTAGTGACATGGCAAAGCCACTTTGCTTTCCTTGTCTTTGGGTTTCCTGACAAGATTATGAATAGTGCCTTTTGGTGTTTGACCTGACACTACAGGTTGATTCACTGAGCTGCTTTCAATGCTGATTTCCAGGCCAGGTGTAGACTCAGCTTTGGAACAGTAGAAAGTGATAGATGGACCATTTCCCCAAAACATCCAGACTCTCACTGAGGTAAAAAGACAAGGCTTCCACTGGACCTAGCACAGTCTGGGCATCACAGCAAGACTGTTTCAAAAACAAATAAACAAAACCAGTCATCAAACAAAAGGCACTCCCCCACACTAAACTAAACAAGTTGTCCATTTCTGTAGAATTACAGCACTGAGAATTGTTTTAAAGAGGTTGTAGTAAAGGGGTTTGATCCCTAGTACCACATGCACACATACATACACGCGCACACACGCACACACACACACACATGCACACACATGCACACATACATACATACACGCGCACACATGCACACACACATGCACACACATGTACCCATACATACATACACACACATGCACACACATACACACATGTACACACAGAGACATACACACATACACACACATACACACATGCACGCACACTCAGACACACACAGACATAAATGCACACACACACACAGACACACACACACACACACACGCACACACGCACACACGCACACACACACACATACACACACACACACGCACACATACACCTGCATAGTCCAGCATGGCACAGGTGTTGCTATTCTTTTCAAGGCGCATCAACTGCACAGAATAGTGACAAGCACAGCACAACACCCCACACCCACACACTCCATTCCCCAGCCTAGCAACAGGCTTTTTCTTGTCTCGGTATTCAAACGCGGGAACTCATTTGTCCCCTTGGGGTTAGATTAATGTTTTCTAATGAGTATGGATGTTTTGCATGAATGTATGGATGTACACCATGTTCACTCCTGGTGCCTTTGGGGGCTGGAAGAGGAATAAGACTCACTCAGAACTTCAGCCAGTCCCCACAGGTGTGGTAGCACACACCCATATTCCCAGCACTTGGAGATGGAAGCAGGAGGACCAAGAGTTCGAGGCCTTTTCCACTACATAGTGAGGTATCTTGGTATACGAGAGATCCTGTCTCAAACATAAATCCCTGTCTAAATCCCGACCCCTTTAAAAACATAATGAGATCTTCTGGGTTTGATTCGAAAAAGGAAGTAGAATTCCTGTGGATTTAAAGCAGCTGGACACACAGGGCCTTTTCCTGAGAGAACACGGTCCGGAAGGGGAGAAGACGAGCACCCAGCAGTGATTCATAGGTTCTTAGCTCACAAGCAGTGTTCAGTCTCGGAACAATCGTTGGCAGCAAAGAGGGTGCTTGATTTGTATAGGATTCTCTCCCCAGCCATCCCTGCTGATTCAGGCCATTCACACCCTTATTCATGTGTCTCTTCCACCTCTAGGTCGGACAGGATGTTCCTAACTCTTCAGCCTCAAAGAAAACAACAGGCACCACTGTAATCCACCAGACATACTTCTGAGCTCTGCTTCGCCTGACTCTGAATGTAGGTGCTGTCTTCGACACCACCGTCTCCTCATTGCAAATCAATAGGCGATGACACTTGAAGCTCTCACACTCATCTTCACGGGGACATTACAATCAAACGGCATGCCCAGACAGCGAAGGAAGAGCGTGGGTAGAGCAGAGCTACCTTCATGCCGCTGCAACTGACACGGCCATAAGCCTCCGTGATTCGCTCTGCACAGTTACTCTCCATCCCAGCAAATGAAGACAAAGTCCTTGCCTCCAAGCGTTCCGAATGGATCTTACTGCTCTCCGGGATAAAAGACAAACACAGCCTCCAAAGGCCGGGAGGTGACACTGCACTGCGGCACACATCCCGGCTCCACTTAGCCTCCTAGCTTTCCTCGTACTCACTGGCTGTCATTTACCTTCCACAGCTGCACCTGCCGCTATCAGCAACCTGGTAAAGGGAACCCAGCCACAGGCATCCCAAGGCCCTTCTCTATGAGTCATTCCTAAAGGGTTTCAGAACAGCAGGAATATATAGCTTCAAATGAAATCTGAAGGTTCAGAATTCCCAAAGTAGACCTGATATTATGCCCTTTTTTGTTTTTGTTTTTGTTTTTGTTTTTGTTTTTTTTTTGTGTGTGTGTGTGCTTTGACTTGGACCAAGGTTCTCACAGTGAAAGTATCCTGCAACTTGGCTATATACTAAACCCTTTTTGTAAAAGTAACTTTTATTTTGAGACAGGGCGTCACCGAGTTCCAAGGACCTGGAACTCTCTGGGTGCCTTGAACTTTCAACTCTCTTGCTTCAGCTTCCAAAAGGAGCTGGCAATACAAGTGTGCACCATCAGGCCTTGCTATGCCTTATTTAATTTTTAATTTTTTGAGACAGGATATTATGATGTGGCTCAGGCTGGCCTCTAACTTGCTATGTAGCTGAAGCCCAGACCTCCCCACCTCCTGGCTAGGCCTTATTTTACCAATGAGCTGCACATGGTTTTGAGAAGGACTCTAGAACAAGATGATTGTATGATGAGCTCTCTCACAGGGGCATAGCTATGAACAGAGTCTGACCTGCTAATTAAGAGTTCAGTGAGAGCTAGGCAGAGGTGGCACATGCCTTTAATTCAAGCACTCAGGAGGCAGATCTCTTAGTTCATGGCCAGCCTGGTCTACAGAGTGAGTTCCAGGACAGCCAGGGGTACACAGAGAAACCGTGTCTCAAAAAATAAAACAAGAACATACAGTTCTGTGGAAAATAGAGCCAGGGACTGAAGCAACTGAAGCAGTGGACATGGTTGTCCTGCTTCTTTCTCTGTGATTGTGAAACCATTCCAGTTGCCAAATGTTCCACGCCCCCCTACACACACTCACACACACACACTCTCTCTCTGTCTCTGTGTCTCTCTCTCTCTCACACACACACACTCTCTCTCTCTCTGTCTCTGTCTCTCTCTCTCTCACACACACACACACTCACACACACACACTCTCTCTCTGTCTCTGTGTGTGTCTCTCTCTCTCTCACACACACACACACTCTCTGTCTCTGTCTCTGTGTGTCTCTCTCTTTCTCTCTCTCTCTCTCTCTCACACACACTCACACACACACACTCTCTCTGTCTCTGTGTGTCTCTCTCTCTCTCTCTCTCACACACACACACACACACTCTCTGTCTCTGTCTCTGTGTCTCTCTTTCTCTCTCTCTCTCTCACACACACACACACACACACACTCTCTCTGTCTCTCTCTCTCTCTCTCTCTCTCTCTCTCTCTCTCTCTCTCTCTCTCTCTCTCACACACACACACACACACACACACACTCCCAGAATGACCTTCAGCTCATGATCCTCCGGTCTCCCACTTCCCATGTCCTTAGATTCCAGGCATGTGTCACCACCTGGCAAGTGATTCTGCTTTCTTAGTTCTCGAGACGGAACCATACACAAACTCTAACCTTCCTCCTTCCACTTTAAGTACTGTTCCACACAGGATTCTTGAAAGTGTACTAACTAAGCAGGGGAATAAGCTGAGCCAGGAGGGAAGGACAGATACAGGGCCATAGTGAGTCAAAATTTCCTGGAAGAGCAGAAGAACCTCTCAAACCCCACAGAACGCACTTTCAGCACACAGCAGACAGGGGACACAAGACCATGAGTGGAACATTTGCACCCTGCTAGTGATTCAAAACATCACCTCACATTTATTCTGATATCCATTACTTTGCTTGACCCTATGCTTGAGAGAGAAAATTTTGCTCTTTCCCAGGTCTAGGAGGGGAGGTTATTTAAGACTCTATTTGATTCTAGGATTAATGCCAGCATTCACCCCTTCCCTCACCAACAGAATGTTCCATAACCCAGAACATGAGATTTCCCAGAAGATAAGAGCTGTGCTGGGTCTGTGCTCATCAGTTCTGCTCTTCTGTGGGACAATAACCTGTGTCACATCTGTACTGGCTTTCTTCGTGGAATCTGACAAGGTCCAAACTGTGCATTCTGTGTGGGGACAGTTGTCTTGGCAAAAGCGAGAATCTTCTGAGCATTTCCCCTCTCCCTAATCAGCTAACAGCTTTGAATCCCTCCCCCAGTGCAGGGAGGATTTGGAAACTAGGAGCTGAGAAGAGCAAAGGAAGGGGGCACTCCGTGTGGACTTTGCAATGTGGACTTCAGTCTGCAGATTGCCCCAGAGTCACACAAATGCTCCGGCATCAGTCTAGATACGCTCTTACAAAACACTCAATGCCAGTGAATCCTCTGCAGAGCACCAAATTCCTGTTGCAAATGATTTCTCATTAAAGTTTCATGTTTTGTTTTTCTGATTACTGAAGTGCATTCTCCTTATCAAAATTTACAGCAAATAATGGAGAAAGTAAAGGAATAGAGGAATAAAAGTTACATTAATCTCTCCTCCCACAGGTAACCAGTAACACTGATAATTCTTTTATGGGCATTACAAATATATATGCATATGATAAACGGCATATGCTGCATAGCATAACACTCTCTATACCACTTTTAACCTGATGTCTTTTTTTTTCACCACTAATACATTAGCACCATATTTCCAATTAGCATGCTAATTACCTTGTGAGTATTTTCAGGGAGCTAGAAGCCTTTCTTTTTGAAGGGTTGGTATGACCCTGAGACCTTTTGTTTTGTTTTGCATTGCTAGATAAGATCTTGTGCAGTCCCGCTAACTGTGACTTCACAATGTGATTGACGGTGATCTTGAACTCCTGCTCTCCTCTCCTCTCCTCTCCTCTCCTCTCCTCTCCTCTCCTCTCCTCTCCTCTCCTCTCCTCTCCTCTCCTCTCTCCTCTCCTCTCTTCCCTCCCCTTCTCTTCTCTCTCTCTCTCTCTCTCTCTCTCTCTCTCTCTCTCTCTCTCTCTCTCTCTCTCTCTCTCTCTCTCAAGACTGTGGTTGTAAGTCTGCACGACCCACCAGGCTGATATCCTAAGACGGTACTTTTTTGCCCTTCTCACTCTGTAGCCCAGGCTCTGAACTTGCTATGTAGGACTGACTGTCATGATCCTCCTGCCTCAGCTGCCCAAGTACTGAGACTACAGGTGTGGAGCACCTGCTCAGCTCCTCAGTACTTTTGGGTAGGTCCAAAGGTGAAGGCAGACAGTTGCTTGGTGCAAACAAGGCAAGTTCAAAAAACCTCTACTTTGAACTTTTGAAGCGATTGCCTAATGACGTTGAGTCCATGGCTGTGCTTGTGGGCTGTTAGGAGGATGGCTTCAAAGCCAGGCACTATGGATCCTAGCACTGGACAGTCGAGGCAGAAAACTGCCTGCCATGAATTCCTCCAGCCAGCAAGGACTACACAGTGAGCTCTCTGCCAACCTTGGCTACAAAGTGAGACCCTGTCTCAGAAGACAACTCCTGTCTCAAGCAAACAACTATCGAGGAGAAGTGGGACCTGCTTTAGAGAAAAGAGGTGGGGAGGGGAAAATTCAAGTATGAGCTGTACATAGGAAAACTTCACAGTGAAGTTTTTTGTAAGCTAAGTGTGATGGTTTGTATATGTTTGGTCTAGGGAGTGACACTATTGGAAGGTGTAGCCTTGTTGGAGTAGGTGTGTCACTGTGGGAGTGGGCTTTGTCCTAGCTGCCTGGAAGCCAGTATCCTTCTAGCAGCCTTCAGCCTTTTCATGTAGACCTCTCAGCTCCTCCTGCACCATGCCTGCCTGAATGCTGCCAGGCTCCCGCCTTGATGATAATGGACTGACCCTCTGAACCTGAAAGCCAGCCCCAATTAAATGTTGTCCTTATAGGAGTTGCCTTGGTCCTGGTGACGGTTCACAGCAATAAAACCCTAACTAAATACTAAGCAAAATATAAAGTTAAAAAAGGGGCTACAAGAAAAGGTTTTTTTCTTAAAAAGTGTCATTTTGTTAAATATAAATATAAAATATAAAAATATAAAGGGCTAGAGAGGAACTTCCAGAGAAACTGAGTTTGGTTCTTAGCACCCACATAACCATCTGTAACTCTTGTTCCAAGGGACCTTTGCCCTCTTCTGGTTTCCACAGGTACCCACACGCATGTGGCATTCATTTGCACATACCCACATCCACATAAATTAAAATAACAAAAATAAATCTAAAATATTGTAGACACAAAATATGTAGCAAATATATAACTGTTTCCTCATCTTCGTAGTTATTTGTGGTGCATCTGTGTTTTGTCTTCATGTTTGAATATGCTGTATATCCATCTGGTATCTGTGGTTGTGAGCTGACATGAGGGGCTGAGGACTGAATGTGGGTCCTCTACAAGAGCAACAGGTATTCTTCAGTGCTGAGTCATCTCTCCAGTCCACTTCTTAATTTTTAAAAAAGATTTATTTATTTTTATGTATGTGAGTACATTATAGCTAGCTGTCTTCAGACACCAGAAGAGGGCACCAGATCCCATTACAGATGGTTGTGAGCCACCATGTGGGTGCTGGGAATTGAACTCAGGACCTCAGGAAGAGCAGTCAGTGCTCTTAACCACTGAGCCATCTCTCCAGCTCCCTGTTTCTTAATTTTTAAGCTATAACTGACTGAATCAAAACTGACCAAGCTGGTTTTGGTGGCACATGCTTGCAATGCCCCTACTCAGGCAACTGAGGCAGGAGACATGCCATGAGTTTGAAGACAACCTGGGCTACATAGTGAGTATAAGACTAGCCTGTGCTAGATAGAAATTTTGTCTTAAATAAACTGACATCGCCTTCTGAAGATCTGGGCTTGCTGAGCAAGCATTAACATTCCTCCTTTCCTGCACTCCAAAGTTGTGCAGGGGTGGGCTTAGGGGCAGCAGCAGCCCTAACCACTCTCTACCCCCACTTCCCATTCTGGATGCTTTTTAAATGCTACCCAACAGATTCTGACCTCAAGTGTTTCCCCAGCGATTAGATTCAGCCATTTTCCAACAGTTCCTTAGGACATGGGGCCATAAACCCTTTACTTATTGACATATTTGCCTAGGACAGGTTAAGAGTCTATGTTCCCCCTCCCTCCCACTCTCAGAATTCCATTCCCAAGTTCATACAACAGGCTTCAAACCATCTCGAGGACTATTTCTCTATCAAGTGTAGTTCCTGGTTCTTGTCCTTGAAAATCTGTAGTGCCCCTAAGAATTTGTGTCACTTTACATATTGCTTTGTATAACAGAACATCATGTTTGTTGTAAGCTCTCAAACTATGCATTGTTGATGTCCCATCGGAATGGACAGTTAAGGGTGGCAGAGTTCAGCTTTTTTTTTTCCCCTAGTGAAAGAGAAGGCTCCCAGGGGCTTGCATGTACCATCCAAGTGCTCCACATCTCAAGTCCTTTTCTGTTTTTACTTTGAGACACAGCCTAACTTTCCTAGGCTGCTGGCTTTGAACTTGTGATCTTCCTGAGTAGCTGAGATTATAAAACTGTGACACCATGACTGACTCCTTTTGTATGAAAGACTAAGGTAATCTTCATTTTTACATAAAGGTTGCTACTGGATTCTTTTTTACTTTTTTTTCCTTTTCTTTTTTTCAGAGCTGGGGATCAAACCCAGGGCCTTGCGCTTGCTAGGCAAGCGTTCTACCGCTGAGCTAAATCCCCAACCCCAATTCTTTTTAATTTACGACTTATTTTTTAAATTGTGTATGTGCCCACAGAGGACAGAGGCATCCGATGCTCCTGGAATTGGAGTTGGAGTTACAGAACTGCCCAACATGGATGCTAAGAACCAAATTCAAGTCCTCTGCAAAAGTAGTACCCCTTAAGGACTGAGCCCTCTCCAGCCCCAAGGTGCTATTGGGTTTTTAGAAAAGGCAAATCAAAAAGGGCCCACCCTGTGATTGTTGGTGAAGCTTGAATTCATCTCCTTCTGTTCATTATATTACTATGACTACCACTGCCACTACAACACTATTACTACTATTACTACTGCTACAACTGCTAGTACTATTACTACTACTGCTACTACTGCGGCTGCTGCTACTACTACTACTATTACTATTGCTACTACTATTACTACTACTGCTGCTACTACTATTACCATTACTGCTACTACTACAACTGCTACTACTACTATTACTATTACTACTGCTGTTACTAGTACTACAACAGCTACTACTACTATTGCTACTATTACTACCGCTACTTCTACTGCTACTACTACTATCGCTACTACTACAACTGCTACTACTACTATTACTACTACTGCTATTACTACTACTATTAATACTGCTATTGCTACTACTTTGAAGCTTTGAGAAAGGGTCTCTCTATGTAGCTATGGCTAGCCTGGAACTATCATCATGTAGACCAGGATGGTCTTGAGTTCACAGAGATCCACCTGCCTCTGTCTCTCAAGCTCTGGGATTACATGCATGTGCCACCACACCCAACAAATTCATCTCTCAATTCATATTCATGTGTTGTCATTTTTAACGTGTGTGCACACGTGCATGTGTGCGCCTGTGTGTGGAGATGGAAGGACAATCTTGGATATCATCCTTAGGAGTACTATCCACCTCTTCGGAGACATGGACTTCTCACCAGCCTGGAGCTTACTAATGGGCCAGGCTGGCTGACAGGAGAGTCCCAGGGGCCCTGCTGTCTCTGCCTCCCCAGCACTGAGATGGCACCATTTTCTTTACATGAGTACTGGGTATCAAACTCAACTTCTCATGCTTGCTATGTGCTTTGCAGACTGAGTGGCCCCTCCACCAGGATCTTGTTGGTAGTTTTGAGTCTTATACAGTTGAGAATGACCTTGAACTCCCCTGCTTCTTGCCTCTGAGTGCTGAGTGCCCACCCAGCTACATCATGCTAAAGACTGAAGCAAAGCTTCATGGTCATTCTGCCAACTAAGCTTCAATCCCAGCTCTGGTTTTGTTTTTGCCTTTGTCTGTTTGCCTGTTGGTTGGTCTGTCTGTCTGTCTGTCTGTCTGTCTGTCTGTCTGTCTTTACAATCGTCTCCCTAACCTAGACTAGCTGAATTCATATATGCAGCTCAGCCTGACCTAGAAGTCATAATTGGTATTCTTGCCTCAGCCTCCCAAGTGCTGGGATTAAAGGCAAGGATTAATAAACTAATTTTATAGTCTTCTTTCTCAGATTTTTATATCTCTTGTACTTATCTCTCCTTCTGGTACGCATTTTTTTTTCTATTTTTCGGAGCTGGGGACCGAACCCAGGGCCTTGCGCTTGCTAGGCAAGCGCTCTACCACTGAGCTAAATCCCCAACCCCCGCATTTTTAAAAAAAGATTTATTTGTACCATTTTTTATTTAGGTGTGGGGGGGGGTTGCACCCGCGCGTGCATGTTGTGTTTATGCGTGCCAGGAATGGGGGATTGTCAAAATCTGAACTCTGGTCCTTTGAAAAAGCAGCAAGTGCTCTTAACTACTGAACGATTGTCTCTCTAAGCCCGCTTCCTATGTATTTTTTAAGACAATATGTTCGGGGGGGTTGGGGGTTTAACTCAGTGGTAGAGCGCTTGCCTAGGAAGCGCAAGACCCTGGGTTCGGTCCCCAGCTCCGAAAAAAAAAGAACCAAAAAAAAAAAAAAAAAAAAGACAATATGTTCGGGGTTGGGGATTTAGCTCAGTGGTAGGCCCTGGGTTCGGTCCCCAGCTCCGAAAAAAAGAAAAAAAAAAAAAAGAGAGAGACAACATGTTCGTTTGTAACAGAATCTCTTTCTGTTACACACTAGCTCAGGTTAGCCCCGAACTAAGTAGACTAAGTAGTCTAGGCCGGGCTTGAATTTATGACAATCTTCCTGCTTCCGTTTCCCAAGTGCTGGGATTTCCAACATTTTTTCTTTTTCTTATCCAAAATTTTGACCTGAATTTTAAAAAAATGCAGCTTCACTTGTACACTGGAATTTTAGGCCAAATAAACCTGATCTCCCCATACTGTTCCTTCATTGGTGCCACTCAGCAACAAATGCTTTTTGGGACCTGTTAGGGACGTTCAAATGGACTCCTGTGAATTTGTGCCACCTAGTGGCTAAAGTAGTAACTGCATCCTGAAAAGCACAGAGTGGTCATGAATCAATGCAACACAGGGAAGTCGCAACAGAAGTGGGGTCTATATTACTGTCCTGTGGGAAAATGCTTCCTAACAGCCAATGATTGCTCTACTTTAAGTCTCATTTTCTAAACGACTTAAAGTAGAATGAGACAGGATAGATTCCGAGGTTTAGAGTCCTGCTCTCTGCAGGATTACACAGTGCCCTGAAGACTTTCCAAGGATCTTACTCAAGTCACTCCTCCTCCCTAATATGCTGGAAATGAAAATAAACAGTGAGGGGTACAGGGTCCTTTTTAACCTCTGGAAGAGTCAAACTCCCTGCTGAGAAGATACAAAATAGAGGATCCCCGAGCCAGACATATGGAAATATCAGTAGTCTCTCGTAGGATGAGTAGGCTAGGGCATGTCTGTCTAGGGCTGTGTCAGAGGGGACTCATGGGTTTTTTAGGATTTATAGATTAAGTTTTGCTGAATTGAAAAAGACCCTCCAGGCCAGGCATGGTGTGCACCCCTTTAATCCCAGCACTCAGGAGACAGAGGCAGGTAGATCTCTGTGAGTTTCAGAACCACATTGTAAGTCCCTGTCTCTAAAACAAAACACTATGAACAAACAAACAAAAAGAGTCACTGTGTTCACTAGGCTGGTCTTACCTTCTGAGTGCTGGGATAAAAAGTGTCACCATGCCTGGGCCTCTTCCTCCTCCTCCTCTACATACATACATACTTTGCCTGTGAGCTGCTCAGGGTTTAAAGATACCTGCCACCAACCCCAAGAACCCAAGTCTCCTCCTTCTCTGGGACTTACAGAACTTAGAAAGAACCAACTTCTATTGTAAGTAATTCCCTCCACTCCACAAGCACTTGGCAGGCTTCTTACCCTGCACAAATAAAATGTTTAAATATAATTTTTTAGAATTATTTATTTTATGAATGTGAGTACACTGTAGCTGTCTTCAGACACACCAGAAGAGGTATCAGATCCCATTACAGATGGTTGTGAGCCACCATGTGGTTGCTGGGATTTGAACTCACGACCTCTGAAAGAGCAGTCAGTGCTCTTAACTGCTGAGCCATCTCTCCAGCCCTTTAAATATAATTTTTAAAAGATCAAAATTTTCTTATGTATATATGTGTTTGCCTGTGTAAGCTTGTGTGTACCATGCATACACAGGAGCCCTGGAGACCAGAAGAGGTCCTCTGTGCAGTAAGCACTGACCACTCTCTCCCTCCTGTGTCACTGTCTAATGTGCATTTTACTTATTTTGTTTTTGCCTTTTGAGACAAAGTCTTAATTAGCCCATGCTAGCCTCCAAATAACTATAGCCAAGGATGGTCTAGAAGTCCTGACTCTCTTGCCTCCTTCCAGAGTAGAAGTGTAGGCTCATCCTCAGCTACATAACCATTAGAAACCAGTATGGGCTACATGAGACTCTCTCAAAAAAATTAAAAATAACTGCCAGGATTCGAGGTTCTAATAGTCCCACCTGGTTTCAAGATCTCGTTTTCACTTTGCCTTCTATGGCTGGATTTAAAATGTTCTTAATGCTTAGCCTAAAAAGTTCTATAAAATGAAGCATCTCAGAAACCTCCCAATTTGTTTTCTATTTATTTTTGAGATAGGGTCTTATCCACTTGCCTCTGTCTCCCAAGTGCTGAGATTAAAGTCATGTGCTTTTATTCTATTTATTTATTATTTTATCTATTTATTTACTTTTAAAAAAATTATTTTTACACTCCAGATTTTATTCCCTCCTGGTCTACTCTCCAGCTGTTCCACATCCCATACCTCCTCCCCACCCTTGCCCCATCTCCACGAGGATGTCCCCACCCCCCATCCCACCAGCCCTCTAAACTTCCTGGAGCCTCCAGTCTCTTGAGGGTTAGGTGCATCTTCTCTGACTGAACCCAGACCCAGGAGTCCTCTGCTGTGTATGTGTTGGGGGCCTCATCTCAGCTGGTGTATGCTGCCTGGCTGGTGATCCAGTGTCTGAGAGATCTCGGGGATCCAGGTTAATTTAGACAGCTGGTCTTCCTACAGGGCTGCTCTCTTCCTCGGCTTCCTCCAGCTTTCCCCTAATTCAACCATTTTTTTTAAAAAAAGATTTATTATGTATACAGTGCACCAGATCTAATTATAGAAGGTTGTGAGCCACCATGTAGTTTGCTGGAAATTGAACTCGGGACCTCTGAACCTCTGGAAGAACAGTCAGCGCTCTTAACCATTGAGCCATCTCTCCAGCCTGCTGTTTATTTACTTTGAGACAGGGTCTCTCTATGTAGCCCTGGCTGTCCTGGAAGTCTCTGTGTAGACCAGGCTGGCCTGGAACTCAGAGAGACACGTGCCTCTGCCTTTCAGTTAACATAACAACTCCACTCGTTTGCGTGTGGGAGGTGACTGTGATGTCTCAATACATGCATATAATATATAGGAGGCAACAGGGTAATCATCATTTTCATCACCTTAACCTCACCTTGGGGACATTTTTTTTTGGTTCTTTTTTTTTTTTTTTCGGAGCTGGGGACCGAACCCAGGGCCTTGCGCTTCCTAGGCAAGCGCTCTACCACTGAGCTAAATCCCCAACCCCCGAGGGGACATTTAAAACTCTCGTCTAGCTAGGTATTCGGAAATGTTCACTAAACTGTTTTTTGTTTTTTTGTTTTTTTTTTTTTTTTTTTTTTGGTTCTTTTTTTCGGAGCTGGGGACCGAACCCAGGGCCTTGCGCTTCCTAGGCAAGCGCTCTACCACTGAGTTAAATCCCCAATCCCTCCAACCCTATTCTCTTTGTTTTGGTTTTTCTGAGGGTGTGTATGTGTGTGTGTGTGTGTGTGTGTGTGTGTGTGTGTGTGTGTGTGTGTGTGTGTTTATGTCATTTCTTTTGAGAGAGGGTCCGATGTAGCCCAGGCTATTCTCAAACTCATTATGTAGCTAAGCCTGGCCTTGAACTTCTCACCTCCTAAGTGCTACCTCCTAAGTGTAGCTGTGTACCACCACATTTGGTCCTATTTAATTCTTTTTGTAAAATTACATCTTTTTATTTAATCACATGTGTATTCAGATGCCCATGTGTGTGCCATGGCACACATGTGGAAGTCAGAGAGCAAACTGGGGGATTCAGTATTCTCCTTCCACCATGTGGGTCCCAGGAATCAGATTCAGGTCATCGGGTTTGACTGTAAGCACCTTTCCCCAGCAAGCAATCTGGCTAGCCCTGTTCAATTCTTTATGTCTGAACATGAGGGAAAACAAGACAAAACAAAACCAAGTCATCAACTTCTAGGATCAGTATGGTCTTACTGTGAAACAAAACCAGCTAAGTCCCGTATTCTGCTAGATTCCACCATTCTAGATTTCCATGAAGACACCACTGTGTTGGAGTAAATGCAAGGTGCAGCAATATCTACACCTCGGGAATATGTCCGCTTAAAAAGCAAAGGAGTACACGCTGCTCTAACTCATGGATACGTCTGCTTAAAAAGCAAAGGAGTGCACGCTGCTATAACTCAAGCTATTTGGTAGGCACAGGCATGACCGCTTGGATCCAGAGTTCCAGGCCACCAGGGAACAGCATGATGGGATTCTATCTCAAAACAACAGCACCAACCACACCAGGGTACGAGATAAAGGACCTCTGCCCAGACTGTCTGAGCACGGGGAAGATGGACTTCGGCAAAACACTCTGTACTGTGCCAGAACGATGGCATGGTTGGAGAAGTCTCTCTGGAAGCCTCCGCTGCTACACTACTGCCTCTGTCCCCCAAGAGCGCTCTCCCTCTCCACAGAGGATTGCATCCCGTTTTATCTATCCTTGTGGGAAATCCTTTCACTCCAATAGGTTGCTTCTTCCTGGTGGGTTGATCTTAAGCTGTTATATCTGTAGATACTAATCACTAACATTAATGCACATCATATAAGAATAAAGGGCTTCGCCTGCTCTGAGGTAAGGTCAGAGAAACAGGCAGGTTGATGTGAGCCCCTGCATCTGTTGTCCGATACCTTCACCGGCCATCTTTTCTACAAAGTTCTAGACACCACAAACACAGTGAGCCGCCACAGTGCAAATCTGACAGCACTGCTTTCCAGCAGAAGACCACTCGGCAACCGTCTTCCATGCACTAGTTCAACAGTTACCTCTAACATAAGTGAGTCAGGTGTTGTGGCAGACACTTGTCATCCCAGCCCTTGAAAGTTTGAGGCCAGCCTGGACCATATGAAAAAGTCTAAAGTGGGGGGGGGGGGAAGCCCTAAAGCTCACCAGGTTTCCTTATTATTCATGTTTGTTATAGCTGTTTTCGCTGGGATTAGTGGTGTGTGCCATCCCACCCCACCCCTCTTCTTTCTTTTTTTTTTTTTCTTTTTTTTGAGACAGAGTCTCTCTATGTAGTCCCAGCTGTCCTGGAGCTCATTTTGTAGACCAGGCTGGCCTTGAACTCACAAAGATCCACCTGCCTCTACCTCTTAGTGCTGAGATAAAAGGCATGCCCCACCCATGCCAAGCTAATAATTATTTCCTCCTTTGGTGGGAGGCAATATGAGACAGGGACACTCTATGCAGCCCTGGATGTTCTGGAACTCATTATATATAGACCAGGTTAGCCTCAACTCACAGAGACATGTCTACCTCTGCCTTCCATGTGCTGGGACAGCCAGGGCTACACAGAGAACACCAGCCCCCAAAGTTTCTCTATGGATACCTTCTAAATATCTTCTGGATTTCTCAGAGCCATTCTACCTCCTAAACTAATTTTTACAAAGCAGTGGTCAGCATGTGGCCGAGAAGCTTGACTCTGCACTGAGCTGCTGGCTTACGTTCTCAATGCATTGGTCTCTGCATCACTGCATGGAGGTAATACCACCCCCTTGAAGGGGTTTCCTAGGACTAAAATGAAAATACACACACACACACACACACACACACACACACCCTACCACCACCCCCACCACTAACAACCACAGTATATACAGAGAGCCTTAAACAAAAGCTATTTTGGTACTTTACTATGTCATTTTGAAGAGTGTGTTTGTGAGTACAAGATTAAATAGTAGAGTTGCAGAGAAAAATGTCCTTGACATGATTATAGATTCTAGAAAATTAATAAAATGAGCAGAGACACAGTGAAAAAATGTGTTGGCTGTGTGAAAATACCCAATTACAGTCATTTACATAAGCAGTTAACATTTAAGGCCTAATTATCATGCAGCACCATAGCAATTACACATATCATTAAATATGCATCGGGTTAACCTTTTTCTGAATTCCTTCCATTTGATTACAGTAGTAAAGTACTCGCTGAGCTCAAAGAACAGTCTTCAGCTAATTACTCCTGATACGCAGGTCCACTTACTACTCACCTCCATGAAATGGGACAGACCCCGAGTCCATCTGCACTTGAGCCCGTTGTACTCATCCTAGTGCAACTCTATTTGTCCCATGACCTGTGAGGTAACAGACTCTCGACTCTCGTGTTGAGCAGTGACAAACTCTGTTTATTTGCCCCTTGCTCTCAAAACCTATTGGTCTCTAGAAAATTGGAGCCACTGGTTCAAATAACATAAATATCCTAGTGCTTCGTGCTACACACAACGGAACCTATAACAACTTAATTTTTAATATTTTAAATTATGTGTAGGAATGTGTGCGCACATGTGACTGCAGTGCCCATATTGGCCAGAAGAGGGAAGTAGGACCCTCCTGGAACTGGACAGATGGTAGATGCTAGGAACCAATCCCAGGTACTCTGGAAGAATAGGCAGTGTTCTTAAGCACCTTGTTCTCTCTCCAGCCCCAGACTCCTGGTCTTACACAGTGCTGGGATAGAATTAAGAGCTTTGTGTAGACTAGGCAAGGACTGAACTGAGTTTCATCCTCACCCCAAGACTGTTTGAATTAGGTATTATCACGTAATATATACAGGAAGGTAATAGCTGAGATTCTTCTTCTGGCTGTTTCTTTTTTGAGACAGGTTCTCACCCCATTGCCTAGGCTCACTTAGAACTAGAAGCAATCCTCCTACTTCAGGTCCTAGAAGCTAGGATTACCATGGTCAGCCACTGTGCCCAGCTTTAACCTGGATATATTATTTATTAACACTTTTAATTTAAAAGTTTTACATTCACTTATTATCGTGTACATGTGTGCATGTGCAGGAATGTGTACGCATGCCATGTAATGTGTGTGGACATCAGAGGACAGCTCGCAGGAACTGGTTTTCCTTCCACTCAGTGAGTTCCAAAAGCAGCAAGTACTTTATCTGTGGAACCATCTTGCTGGTCTGGCTTATTTTGGATTTTCACTTTAAAGTTGTGGTGGTGTGGGCAGCATGTGTCGTAGTACATGCGGAGGTCACAAGACAACTTTCAGGAGCTGATTCTCTTCTTCCGCCAGGGGGTTTGGAGATCAAATTCAGAAATCAGCCTTGCACCGCAAGTACTTTTACCATGGGTTTATCTCACCAGCTCTTCTGAACTTGGACAAATTCTTAGCAGTGGTAATGGGCAGAGAGACAGGATTCAAATTCAGGAAAGTATCAAAGTCCATCCTCTCAAAATTATATTAAAAAACCGGGCATGGTGGCACACTCCTTTAATCCCAGAAATTGGGAGGCAGAGGCAGAGGCAGACAGATCTCTGTGAGGTCCAGGCTAGCCTGGTCTACAAAGCTAGTTCCAGGACACCTTAAAAAACAAAATAAAAAAAATTTAATGATATCAACCAGGCCAACTTCCTTATAGACATTTCAAACATCCACTGTGCATACATTCACTGCTTGCTAAGAGTACAGATTGTCATCAAACGATGACAAATGTTTTGGGAGCCTGTTTTGACAGTCAGCAGGTGGAGGCCCTGTGTATCAGGCTGAAAGGTATGCAGCCAAGCTGCTGAGTAGGCATATTTAGTTATTCTGAATTTCAGGTCCTACAACACTTCCACTTGCCCCAACTCTTTCAATTCTATGCATGGATAGCCTGGTTGAGTCACGAAGTAGCTATCCTGTACTTTGCTGTTGCTGCTTTTTAAAGATTTATTTGTTTATTTTATGTATACCAGTGCTCTATCTGCATGTACACCCCCAAGCTAGAAGAAGGCATCAGATGCTACTACAGATGGTTGTGAGCCACCACGTGGTTGCTGGGAATTGAACTCAGGATGTCCCTTCATCCCAAGTACTAAAACTACAGGTATGTGCCTGTTGTGGTTTGCCCTGGAGTTATCTGTATTTTGATGCTAATTCCATTGCCCCAAGGACAGCTGCCTAGTCACTCAGGACTCAGGTGACTTCACCAGAACCTTCTCCCCATTGAATTTGTAAAATACAGGTGAGGGGCAGGTACAGGATAGAAGGAGGCCTGTCATTGGAGGAGAAGGAAGGATGGGCAGGAGAGAAGTTTGAAGGAAGAGGAGGAGACTGGAACGGAAAGGAAGAAAAGACAGAAGGGAGAGGGCGAGAAGCCATGGCAGGTGACGTTAAGATTCCGCTCTGTGTATTTACAGCTTGTTATTAATGTTCTTAAGGGATGGATGGTACTGGGCTTTGTATGTTTAGGTGAGCAATTATATCTTCCAATTGGGTCAAAAGTTATTGTGTTGTGTGTTCTTTTATGCGACCGTTTGAGTGTAGGAAAGTGCAGCGGCAGGAGACACTGGGCCGCTGTGGAGTTGGTATGTATTTCCACCAAGATATGGGGCACTGAGGTGCCAGACATAGGGAGATAAAAGACAACCTTACTTTTTAAAAATTTTTTTTATAGTTTTACAACAACATGTGCCACTATGCCACACAATCCTCCTGCTCTGTGTCCCAAGTGTCGAGAACACAAGTGCACGCTGCTGTGTCTGATTACAGACCCTCTCTTACTTCTGGCTGTGTTACCGTAATGATTTAGGCAAGTAAAGTTGTGAAGTGGGACACAGCAGGAACCTTTATCAGCATCTGCCCCTTCTTCACCCTTCTCATCTTCCTGAGCTCTCTTTAGAGCTCATCTTCCTGATGTATAAAGCTACCAGGCCGGCTGTCATGTAGGGACGAAGATATTAAAGGGTGCTTCAACCCTTCTCTGACAGCTGGTTGTGGTAGGGGCAGACCAAGTCATATAAAATGTGTAGGAACATTCTGTGAAGAAAAGGTTTCATTCCCTAACTCTTCTTATTTCTCAATTTGTGTTCTTTTGACTTAGAGGCCTAACGTGGCAGCGTCTGGCTAGTTAGGAGAGGCACCTCGTTGAAAACAGTGCACCTCACTGCTGTCCCAGTCACAGGATTCGAGGATGGAAGGGACCGTCTCTGGATGACAGCATGGACACTTGCTCCAGTTCTCTAACTCTTCCCACTGAGGTTGCTACAGAGAGGACCATAGCAAGGGGGAGAGAGGAGGTCAGCAACGCTCTGAGTGTGCAAGGCAGTGGCAGGCCAGCAGGCTCAAGTCAGGGCTTCTGGGAAAGATGCCCCAGTGTAGAAGCAGCCAGCATGGTCCTTCTTGAGGCTTGCGTTGTTAGCGAGCCAGGCTGCTCTTCCCTCCACGGATGCTACCACAGAAAGCCTGGGCGATGAGCTCAGTGGTCTGATGCAGGACCTGAATCCTCCGCTTATTTTTCCTGATGGGGTAAATCCCAGTGAAAAGAAGTGGGGAAGGCACAGCTGGACTTGGAGACTTGATTTTTTTTTTAATATATTCATTTTTATTTTACTGGTGTTTGACCTGCACATATGTCTGTATGAGGACTAGAGTTACAAATAGTTGTGAGCTGCCGTGGCTTCTGGGAATTGAACCCGGGTCCACTGGAAGTGCAACCAACACTTTTAACTGCTAAATCATCTCTCCAGCCCTGAGACTTGCATTTAAAAAAAAATATAGGGGCTGGGGATTTAGCTCAGTGATAGAGCACTTACCTAGGAAGCGCAAGGCCCTGGGTTCGGTCCCCAGCTCCGAAAAAAAAAAAAGAACCAAAAAAAAAAAATATATTTGCATGCCCACAGCCATCTCAGCCAGGTGGGACATATAGAAACTTGCATGAAAGCAAGCTTATGGTGCCCTCGACATTTAGGGTATAGAAAATAAGAGATGTAAATAGGAGGGCTCATGGCTAGGAGCTCAGGCTGGGACAGAAGCCCACTCAACTGAGGCTGAAAGACCCTCAGATTGAGGAGACTCTCACTCCAATCCTGAGGACACCCACCACCCCACGAACACTCGGGACTCACATCTTGATGTAAAAACAAGAGGTTTACTAGGGATACCAGTGCACTGGGGCTCGTCACGGTCCTCATGCAGGAGGGATGTGGAGAGCCCCGAACAGCAGGAACATACAGTCTATATAGTCACCACAAGGTCACACAGCCTCATTAGCTCAGCTATTCCGGTGCCAAGGATATCTGACTAGGCAGATGTTTCTAGTCCTGGAGTTCCTGGGACAAGGCCGCAACCATATCAACGCAGCCATTTCAGTACCAAGGACATCTGACTTGACAAATGTTCTCCTTCCTGTAGTACAATCTATAGTGGTTGGTCAGCTTCCCGGAGAGTGGGTGGGAATGTGCTTTCTGTACTTTCTGGTCTATTGTCTAACATCTAGGGGCTAAGCAGGGGCCAGCTTAAAAGATTTTCATTTTTTTTCTTTTTTTCGGAGCTGGGGATCGAACCCAGGGCCTTGTGCTTGCTAGGCAAGCGCTCTACCGCTGAGCTAAATCCCCAACCCCAAGATCTTCATTCTTAAGAAATGGCTGCACTGATGTCAAGCGGGGATCTTTCAAGGCTAGCCAAAGCTACACAGTGACTTCCGACCATATAACAAAACTCTGTCTCACTAGAAAGGAAAACTATGGAGCCATAACAGTGTACTATGTTCACTGAAAGGAGGCTCAGGACATGCACTTCTGACTCTATGGATGAGAAGGAATTATTTTGGATGAGAAGAATATTTTGTTCCCAACCATTGCAGTCAAATTACAGAGCCTGACATCAGGAAACAATTTTCTTTTTTAGACTCCTCGTTCAAAAGTTGACTCTTCACTCAAAGCTTAAAAATGGTGGTCAGGAGTTAGGAAAAGGGCTCAGCAGTTAAGAGCACTGGCTGCTCTTCCAGAGGACCTGGGTTCAATTTCCAGCACCCAATGGCAGCTCCCAACTGTATCTCAAGTTCCAAGAGCTTTAGCACCTCACACAGACACGCATGCAGACAAAACACTAATGCACATGAAATAGAAATTAAAAAAACAAATCTGGGCATGGTAGTACACACATTTAATCCCAGCACTCTGGAGGTAGAGGCAGGCAGATCTCTGTGAGTTCAAGGCTAGCCTGGTTTATGAAATGAGTTCTAAGACAGTCAGGACTGTTACACAGAGAAACCCTGCCTTAAAAAACCCAACCCAGGGGTTGGGGATTTAGCTCAGTGGTAGAGCACTTGCCTAGCAAGCGCAAGGCTCTGGGTTCGGTCCCCAGCTCCGAAAAAAAGAATAAAAAAAAAAAAACAAAAAAAAAAAAAAACAAAAACCCAACCCAAACCAAACCAAACAAAAGGTGGTCAGTAAGTATACAATTACTTTGTGTCTTAGAGATGATGAGTGGGGAGCCAAGGCACATCTTTGTTCTGAAGTTAACTGTAGGGTATGCTGGGCACTCAGAGTTTTGAAGGGTCAGAAGGGTTCTGGAGAAGTTATGCACAGGGTGAAGGAAAGCCCTCGCTTGGCAAAGAAGCCAGGAGGTAAGGGTGCATATGGTCTTTCCATGCGGCTGGGGAATGGACTTCGAGGAGATGGACAGAGAGGTCAGCCACGGGTTATGTGTAGTTCAGGAACAGAGTTCTTGCCTTGTATTTGATCCAAAGCAACAAAACAAAACTCCCCCACCCAAAGAAAAAAGCAAAACCAAGATGGATCTTGAAGGGCCTTCCTTCTACAAGGAATGATGTATAGATTTACTGCACAATGGGAGACACAGTTTAGTGAATCAAGGCAATATTAATACTCAGGTAACAACGACAGAAATAAACCAGGAACTGCCTGGCTAACTCAGGAATTATGGTCATTCTTCTTGTAAGTCCTGTTCATCCAATAAAAGTATTTAGGTACATGTCTTTTTTTTTTAATAACTTACTTATTTTTATTTTATGTGCATTGGTGTCTTGCCTGCATATATGTCTGTGTGAGGGTATCAGACCTTGGAGTTACAGACTCTTATGGGCTGCCACGTGAGTGCTAGGAATTAAACCCGGGCCCTCTGGAAGAGCAGTTGGTGTTCTTAGCCACTGATCCATTGCTCTAGCTCCATAGTACATGTCTTTTTAATTTTAATTTTATTTTGTCTTATTTTATTTTGAATTTTTAGCCAGGCAGTGGTGGCGCACACCTTTAATTCCAGTGCTTGGGAGGCAGGGACAGACAGATCTCTGTGAGCTCAAGGCCAGCCTGGTCTATACAGACAGCCAGGACTGTTTCGCAGAAAGACCTCCATAAAAAACAAAAAAAATTTTTTTAAATTTATTTTATGTGTACAAGTGCTTTTCCTGTGCGTATGTGTATCACTTGCATGCCTGGTGCCCATGGAGGTCAGAAGGCATTGGATCCCTCAAAACTGGAGTTCCAGATTGCTGTGGGCTACTATTTGGTCCTCTGTAAGAACAGCCAGTGCTCTTAACCACTGATCCACGTCTCCAGCCCCTAGAACTTCTTTTTCCAGCTCGAACATACTACCCCCCACCCCCGGTAACTTTATCTATGCCTTTTGCCTTGTTCCATTTCTGTTTTTTCTTTTCTTTTTTTTCTTTTTTCTTTTCTTTTTTTTGGAGCTGGGGACCGAACCCAGGGCCTTGCGCTTGCTAGGCAAACACTCTACCACTGAGCTAAATCCCCAACCCCATTTCCCTGTCCATTTCTGTTTTTTGAGACAGGAACTCTATGTAACCTTGACTGGCCTGGAGGCTGTGACACAAACCCAACTGGCCTCAACTTGCAGCAATCTTCTCGCCAGTGACTCCTGAGCGCCAGGATTTGAGATGTGTTCCACTCTACGTGGCCAGACCTTTGTCTTTATTCATTTCACCAGGATCTGCTAGTCCTACCTTTCTGGGTGCTGAGGTTACAGAGAGAAAGGGCCGTCTGTTCTCAGGCTGGGGAAAACACAAAGAAACAATTATGCTCGCCCAGCACGCAATTTGAGCCCTGAGCTCTCCACCGAGCGGCAGAATCCTATTGTAATTTCCAGTCAGCGCGTAAAACACAGATCCCACACCAAACTTGGCTTCTAAGTCTGTCTTCTCTGGACTATCCCCTTCTCTTCTGATGGTCCTGCCACTAACACTGTATTGCTTAGGGGAGAAATGGAGAAAAGCACAGACTTCTGTGTCATCCTACCTTTCACTGGAAAGTGTGTGTGTGTGTGTGTGTGTGTGTGTGTGTGTGTCTGTGTGTATGCACGCTCACACATGTGCGTGCACAAATATGTATATATATTTGACCATATGTGCCTCTACATATGGAGGCCAGAGGTTGATGTTGGGTGTATTCCTCAACTGCTCTCCACCTTGTTCTTTGAGGCAGAGTTTCTTCTGAATCTCATCACCTTGGCTGGGCTGTCAGCCCGTGAGCTCCAGGGATGTGCCTGTCTTACGGCTCCCCAGCACTGGGATTGTTAGTGAATGGAACAGTGGTGCTGGTGAGCTCATCTTGGGCCCACATGTGCTCCATTGACTGAGGCATCGCCCCAGCCTCTTCATTCTATTCTTTGAGACAGTCACCATGCCCCAGGATCCTCCCGTCTCCTTCCCAGTGCTGAGGCCAGAGGCATGCACCACCTTGACTAGGGTACCAAAGTTCAAACTCAAACACTTCACAGACGGAGCCGTCCCGCCATACTCTGAAGATTTTAGTTCTTCTTGCATTGATTTTTAAGTTAGCATAATGGGATTCATTATTTGTGTCGCTATCACACCTATGTCATCATACTATTTCATCCCCCTTGGACATTTTAATTTATCCATTTTTTTGAGTCAGGGTCTTATGCACTAGACTGGACTGGAATTTTCTTTTCTTTTTTTTTTTTTTTTTGGTTCTTTTTTTCGGAGCTGGGGACCGAACCCAGGGCCTTGCGCTTCCTAGGTAAGCGCTCTACCACTGAGCTAAATCCCCAGCCCGGACTGGAATTTTCTGTGTTGCCCAAGCTAGTTCCCTGTGTGCTGGGATTACAAGCATCAGTTACTACGCTTTTCTTAAATATATTGATTTCTACCCTTCATGGAATTCTATCATATCTCAGTGAAACCCAAAATCCAGTCAAAGTTTACCAAGGGATATGTGATCTGGGTCCTGGATGTTTTCCATCAAATCTCTTTTCTTTTTTTTTTTTTTTCCCTTTGGTTCTTTTTTTCCGGAGCTGGGGACTGAACCCAGGGCCTTGCGCTTCCTAGGCAAGCGCTCTACCACTGAGCTACATCCCCAACCCCCAAATCTCTTTAATCAGATCTGCTCCAACCACTCTGACCTCCTTGCTTCTTCTCCATGCCAATCAAACCCGTTCACCAGGCCATTGTACCCGCTGTTTCTCATCTCTGGTTCTCTCTAGAAATACACTAAGCTTCTGTTTCTCATGTGATAATTGGATTTCCGCTTGTGTGTTACATCTGCTAAGAGGACATTCTTCCCTATCCTGACTTAAAAGAAAATCTATCGCAGTTGTCTCCGGATCCTGATTCATTTCCCATAAAACCACGTTATGGGGGCATCTTTTTTTTTGGTTCTTTTTTTTTTTTTTCTTTTTTTTTTCGGAGCTGGGGACCGATGGGGGCATCTTTTAATATTTATTATTCACATACTGATATGCAACATGCTTATCTTTGATCGCTTACATATAATACACGAACCTCATATGCAAGAGAATATGTTTTGCTCACTACCAAACTCTCAGCACCTGAGTCAAATGAATGGATTTGGAGATTCAGTAAATGTGAACATTTACATTAAGTGTTTACTTAACGTGGCGGGGGGTGACTTTCATATGTGAATTATTAATGTTTTTTTCTTTTCTACTCTTTTTTTTTTTTTTTTAAAAAGACAGACTTCTCACTCTGTAGCCCAGATTGATCTCAAACTCAAGGCAACTGTTCTGCACTCTCCCAAGTGTTGAGATCACAGATGTGTCACTAAGTACACCCAGCTGCAATTTTTTTTATTTTAACAATGAATTTATATTACCTGCATGCCAAAAAACGTATCAAGAGGTCACATAGGCAGATAGCATATAAATGAATTCCAACAGAAATTGGACACATCTACGAAACAGATTTTTAAAAAGATATTACACATAATAGTTAAGATCCGCCATGGTTGGACTCTCTTCCCCAACGCTTGGTAGCACTGTGATCCTAAGTTATATATTTCAATGCCTAAATTTCCTCAGCTGGACCGTGAGGGCAGTAACAGCGACTCCCTCAGAAAGTTGATCTAGGCGAGCCCTTATGTGTAACCCTCTTTGTACAATGCCTGGCATGCAGTAAGGACGGACTCCACAAATGGAAGCTCTTATAAGAATCTATACTAGTAGTAGAAAGAGATGTTGGGACATACCTAGCCCTCAAGAGTGACATCAGAGTGGACCACCACATCATCATTGCGCTTCCATGTGGGCCTCTGAAGCCCAGAGAGGGGATGGGTCTTTCCAGAGAAGGCAATTTCGACGTCCCAGAAGCATCAGAGTAAAAAGGACCCTCTTCACCCCTCAATTCATTCAGTCTAGGTAATCCATGAGTGGCACAGCGCGGCTCGGGCTCGCCATTCTCCAACCAGTGCCTAGGCAGCCTCAGTTTCCTTGCTTTCAACAGAACTGGAATGGGACTGTTAAGAAAAAATCCAGACTGAACCAGCCGAGGCCGCCTTAGCGCGTGCCACCGGGACGCCAGTGGTGACGGGGAAAGTGACAGCAGGTCAGAGTTCAGGGCCCACCGACAAGTAGCCAGGTACCATGCTCCTCATCCCGGGGCGACGCCACCGGGACCCGCCCGCCGCGGGACTGGAGGAGGCGGGACAGACTCGGCGTGCTCGTGACTGAGTGGTACGGGACCGCGCACGTGATTCGGGGCCGCGCACGTAGGCCGTGGCGCGCACGCAGAGAGTCTGCACAGCGCACGCAGCGGCGGGCTCTTCGGTGCCGAGGTGCGGGACGTGGCGAGGTGAGGCGCGGGGCCGAGCGGCGGGAGCGAAGGCACTCGGGGTCACGAGGTGCGGGCTGGCTCTGCGGGCCACGCGGCGGGGGAGGTTGATGCGGCCCGCGAGTCCCGAGCCCCTCCCCCCCGCGGCTGGCGCTGCCGCACCTTGGTATTCGGGCTGGGCGGTGGAGCGCGGCCCCGGCCCACCTGACCCGCCGAGCCCCCACGTGGGTCTCCGCGAGCCAGTGTTTAGCACCGTTTTGGAGCCGAGGCCCCGGTTCAATGACTTGCCCAAGACCGTGCAGCTATAAGGATGCTGTCTGCACAATTGCCAAGCCCCCGACTCACTCCCCTGTTTTCCTCATGGGGTTCTGACCCTCGCCCCCTTCCCTGCTCTTTCTGGTAATTAATTTAAAGGAAGCCCGTCTGTCAAGGATGTTAGTGTCACTGCGTGGTCTTTTAAGGAAGGAGAGGAAGGAAGATTTTACTTTCTGCAACATTGTGCTTTGCGACGTGAAGTGTTTTTGTCAGAACGTATTGTAGTGTCTTTGACAGTGTAAGGGTCTATTGATAGGGCCCTGCTGTTCAGCAGGCTGTAAAAACATTATGCAAATACCCCAATCTTTAGCGCTTCTGTTTAGCCTGCGCCAGGAGATTGTTAGGATTCCAAGATATAGTCTACATACTTCCATTCAGTACCTGGCATATGGATGTTGGCTGTTATTTTATTCCTGGGTATATAATATGCCTTTGTTGAATTGATTTTTTTTAATTAATTAATTTATTTCTTTAGGCAGCCTCATGTATCTTGGGCCAACCTTGAACTTAATGTAGCCAAGAATTTCCTTGAACTCCTGATCCTCTTGCTTGTACCTCTGGAGTACTAGGTGTAAGCTTATTGGATGCTGGAGTTTGAATACAAAGCATCCTTCATGCTTAAACCCCCTATAGTTGAGCTACAGAGTCCACAACATTCTTCTTCAAAGACCCAGTTTTCTTGGAACTATATAGAGGAAAAACTCACCCCTACCCAAAGTAGCCAAAAAAATCGGCCCTCCACCTTATTATCTAAGCATTACATATACTTTGTGTATCAGTCCCCAAGCTAAAAATGTCAAAGTGAAAAAACTTTCAGGAGAAATGAAGGTGCATTAGCCTTTTAGAAGACTAACATTTATTTGTCCAAGTTGCTAAGTGCTTTGTTTTGGTGTATGTGGTCTGTTTGTTTTTTTCTCCAAGATAGGGTTTCTCTGTGTAGCCAGCGCTGCCTTCCTGGAGCTCACTCTGTAGATTAGGCTGCTTGTGCCTTAGTGCTAGGATCAAAGGTGTGCCTGCCATGCTTGTTTTAGGTTTGGGGTTTCAAGCAGTAGATAGCCAGGGATGACGTTGAATTCCTCCTATTTCTACCTTCTGTTTGAATGAGTAAATTACTGATCAATATATGTTCGGTAGGAGTCCTTAGTTTCCAGTAATAAAATTCAAATTAATTTTTTGAGACAGGGTCTCACTCTGTAGCCCTGGCTGGTTCAGAACTCTCCATGTAGACCAGGCTGGTCTTGAACTCAGAGACCTATTTTTTTTCTGCTTCCTGGGTGTTAGGATTAAATGTTCATACCACTACACCAGCAAGTTCCAGATTTTGTAAGGAGGATTACTTTAAATTCTGTGAGTGAAATGAACCTTGAATGGTTTTCTGATCTGTGTGGGTCTTCTCTTTGTTCATAGGGGACCGTGGGATTGTTAATCTTTGGCAACTTCTGAAGTCTCAAAGCTCTGTATCAAGGAAGATCACACAGCAGTCTGTCAGCTAGAGGATGGACCGTTTGGGTTCCTTTAGCAGTAAGTACAGTGGGACAAGTCTCTAGTGATAATGAATAGCGAGCGAACTAAAATAGAAGTTGATCAGGGAAGCAACGCCTTTGAAATTGAATGATAATGCCTGAAGGAATTATGAATATCACATAATTATCACATATGCAACACAGCTTCATCACTTTAGAATAAAGCCAGGCTGAGTGGACTAGCCCCATATGATTGATCTATAAATAAACATGTTATTTTAAGCCCAAGTTCTCGTGTAGATTGGCTGGCCTGGAACTGGCTTTGTAGCGAAGGATGGCCTTGAACTACTTGTTCATCAAGTAAGTGCTGGGATTCCAGACTTGTATCATCATTGGATTTCATAGAAATAGAAATCATAAAAGTGAGCAGTGCACATACAGGCATGTACAGTCACAAAGTAGGTATTTGTTAGTAAGAACCAGAAGTGTGCTTTTAGGTCTTGTTTCCTGTCATTTTCTCAAAGGCACTCTGCATTTTCCCTTTGTAGGTTCAGCAGAACCTTAGACACATCCAGTTCTACATTTTCATTTTACTAATGTTGCAAGTGTAAATTGGAAAACTCTCACATCATTTCCTTCAAGAAAGGGTTTCTCTGTGTAACTGAGTTGACTATCCTGGAACTCTTTGTAGATCAGGCAAGCTTCTGTTTGGTAATGTGTCTGCCTCTGGGATTAAAGGCTGGTACTACCTCTCCCCGCTATCCCATCCTTTAAAACAATTGTTAGAACCTATCACGATGGCACATTCCTTTAATCCCAGCACTCTGGAGGCAAAGGCAGAGAGATCTTTGTGAGTTCAAGGCCAGCCTGATCCACATAATGAGTCCAGACAACCCTGGACTACTTAATGAGATCCTGCCTAAAACAGCAAACAAAAAACCCACAAATAATAATGATGACAATTTGTCCGTCTGTTTATCTGTTTCTAAAGCCCCTCCAAACGAGCTGCCCTATTTTGCATTCGTACCTGTCCTGTTACCACAGTCTTTCGGCAAAGCTTCATTGTCAAGCTTTGAGTTTTTATTTCTCCTTATGAGCAAATGTAAATAGTTTTCCCCATGCTTAAGACGATCTTTATCTCTCTCCTTCCCTTCCTAACTGCTTTGGCATTTTGTTCTTGAGGTGAATTCTCACTTTGTTGCTGAGGCTGGTTCCAAGTTCTGATTCTTCAGTGAGTGTCTCAGCCTCATCTTCCCAATACTTGGGACTCTAGGAACGCACCACTCACTGTTCCTGGCTTGCTTTTTGTTCTGTTTGGCTTTTTTTTTTTTTTTTTTTTTTTTGAGACAGGGTCTTATTGTATAGCCCTGGCTAACAAGGAACTTAATATGTAACTTAAGCAGGTCTTGAAGTTCCAAAAATCCTTCCTCAGCCTCCCAGGATTTACAAGTGTGGTCCACAACAACAATGTGGTTCTTCCCGTTTTATGTTTTCCTTTGATGGCGTGACTCAAACTTGGGGCCTCAGGAATATCTTTATATAATAAGAATGTCAGTTGCTAGAGAGAGGCTCAGTGGTTAAGATCACTGGCTCCTCTTCCAGAGGGCCTGAGTTCAATCATCACTACCTACATGAGGGTTCACAATTCTTTGTAACTCCAGCTCCAGGGGATCTGACACCTCTGGGTCTCCACAAGCACTGCATGTACACGGTGTATAGACATTGATGCAGCCAGAACACTCATACACATAAAAAAACAAAACAAAACAAAACAAACAAACAAACAAACCAAGATTAAAAGTGTAAAGAAGAATTTCAACTTTTTTCTCTCATGAGTTTGCAAATTCTTTCTTCCAGTTTACATGGTTTTTCAACTTTGTTTATACTGTTTTTGCGTCCGTGTGTTTGTCTCTGTGAGTTTATTTGTACTACGTGTTTACAGGCACCTGTGAAGGCCATAATAGGATTTGGGATCACCTGAAACTGGAGTTATAAATTTGTGGGTACTGGGAACTGAACCCAGGTCTCCTGTAAAAGCAGTAAACATTCGTAAGCACTGAGCCATACTTCTAACCCTGTTTATAATGGTTTTGCTTTTAAGATTTATTTTACTTCATTTTTTAAATTTTTTTTTTTTTTTTGGTTCTTTTTTTTGGAGCTGGGGACCGAACCCAGGGCCTTGTGCTTCCTAGGTAAGCACTCTACCACTGAGCTAAATCCCCAACCCTTTAAAATTTTTTATTATTTTATGTGTATGAGTGTTTCAACTTCTCATTAAGCCTTCTGCACATGCATGCCCGATGCCTTTAGAGACCAAAAGAAGGAGTAACAGATGGTGTGAGCTGCCGTATGGATGTTGGGAATTGGACTCTGATCCTCTGGAAGAATAGCCACTACTGTTAACTGCTGAGCTATTTCTCCATCCCCAAAGATCTTATGTCCTCTGTATTTTTTTATTTACTTGTTTGTTTGTTTGTTTGTTTTTAACTATGTGTGTATTGATATGTACATATGAGTGTGGGTATGGAGACCAGGCAGAGGTGTCAGATCCCCTGCAGTGGCTGGAAGTTATACACCATGAGTAGTCTATAGAACATTCATGCCCACACGTATACACAAAGTGGTTAAATAAATGTAATCAAAATAAATAAACCCTTGATCAGCCCTCTATGCACTCAGTAATTCTAGATTTAGGAAAATACATGGAGAAATGTTTTGTGAAATGTTTTGTGTGTGTGTGTGTGTGTGTGTGTGTGTATCACAGATACTGATAAAGTAACAGACTGTAAATGTCATAAATGCATACATAGCCACTTGTTAGATTAGGAACTTGTTAGATTAATTCTCAACCTTTTAGACCCAGTTATATTCTTTCTATATTTTTTAAGACTCTGATTAATTGACAGTGGAATAGGTAGGTACATTATTTCAAAAATAAAAATAATTCCATAATATAATAGGGTAATTTATAATGAAACAATATAATTTATTTTAAAATAGCAAGTGTATCAATATGTTTTTAAGACATTATTCCTGCTAGATTGATGGCACATACTTGTAATCCCAACACACAGGAGGCTGAGGCAGGATAGACTGAGTTAGAGAATTAAATCTTGTCATAAAAGAGTGGGGGTGGTAGTGTGGGGGGCAGGACATTAAAACTATAGGAGACATGATAACTTAAGCAGTCAACTGCTTAGACCCATAGGGTGAATCACGGCTTCTTACCATAAAAACAGGATGAATCAGTCTGCTAGTGACTGAGAAATGTTACAAGTCTCAGTAACCCCTGGTCAAGTTCTGAACAAAACAGAATCCACCTCCTCTTGTGGACAGTCATATTAGAATATTCAAATATATTAAAACTATTAAAATCTCATTAAGACAGAGTCTTACTAAGTAGCTCTGGCTGGTGTGGACCTCATAAAAATCTACCTGCTTGTCTTCTGAATGCAGGGATTAAAGACATTCACCACCATGCCCTATAGTCAAAAATATTTCCATTGGGGCTAGGACTATGGCTCAGTGAGTACTGTTAGAAACCTGCTTGACTAGCGTGTACAAGGTCAGATCACTAACACTATCAAAAACAAACATTTTTAGCACATAATATAGAAATAGGTCCTAGGGAATGTAATTGTGAGCTTTGTTTTTCTATCTAGCTGAATATTTAATGAAATAATTGAAAGTCGATAAGGGCTTAAGTCAGGGCTTTTTGTTTGTTTTGCTGTGTAGAAAGGAATATCTTGAGTATTTAACATCGACAATCCCAGTTCCTATCTGCAAAGCGTTCATACCGCATCCTACCCATAGCAGCAAAAATCTGCCTTCTTGGAGTTTCAAAATGTCTTCCTAAGGGGTAATTCAGAACCATCAGGTTAGTTCACTGATGAAGTGAAAGTTAAAAAGGATAGCAAAGGGTCAGCAAGATGGCTCAAATCTGAGGACCTGAGTTCAATTTCTATAACCCACATGCTGGAAGAAGAAAGCTGACTCCTGCAAGTTGTCTTCTGGAATTCCACCTGCTGCTGCTGCTGCTGCTCCTAGGAAAGATCTATTGTGATGATATGGATCCACTCGAGCCTAGAAGTTCAGGGCCAGTTTTGACAACTTAAAGCCTGTCTCTTAAAAATAAAAATAAAGCAAGAGTTCAGGGGATGGTGATTTGGTAAAGACTGGCATCTGGGCCTGGAGAGATGGTTTGCCACTTAAGGTGTTCTGTTTTTATAGGGGGCAAGCAGTCAGGTGGCCTGTAACTCCAGCTCAGGGGATCTGACACCCTCTTCTGGCCTCCATTGGCACCTGCACTCAAATGCATGTGTCACAGACATACAAATAGACGTAATTTTTAAAAAACTGACATCTAGCACTTAATATTTTATTTTTTTTTTAATCAGAAGTGGTAGAAGAGAAGTAATCCCTTCACTTTGGAGGTAGAAGTAGATAGATGAGGAGTTGAAGGTCGTAGATGGTGACTAGCCTGGGTTACGTAAGGTCCTGTCTTAAAAACAGCAAAAGGAATAAGCTTCAGGCAGGACATTCTTTTTTTTTTTTTTTTTTTTTTCTTTTCTATTTTTAGGAGCTGGGGACCGAACCCAGGACCTTGTGCTTGCTAGGCAAGCGCTCTACCACTGAGCTAAATCCCCAACCCCCAGGCAGGACATTCTTTACCCTGTCAGTTTTCTCCATGACTTCATTGTAAAGCAAGTGGCTGTTAGAGCAAAGAAGGAAAATGCTGTTATAGAATGTGATAGCTGAACAAAGTAAGTCCCCTCATCTCCCTCCCTAGGCCTTTGTCCCACATCCCAGGGGCAAGCCAGAGAACAATAGGTTGCTCTCACTTCAGAGAGGCAGGATTTAGGGCAACCTGGAACAAAGGTATCTTCCGACTTAGGGCTTTGGAGAATTTATATGTGCCGATTGCCTTCCTAGTTCAGAACAAGAGCCTGCATGCAGCAGTTTGCCGTTTCCTTGGTATCTCAAACCTAGACACAAAGCTTAAATCCTAAACTGGAATTCCTCCAACTTGTTAAGAAAAAAATTCAAACTTGCAGAGAACATGAAAGACCAGAGCAGTGACTGCGCCTGTGTGCTGCTGCCTGGGTAGAACAACTGTTGACCTTTTGTCTGGTTTGCTTTGTATGTGTGCACTGTGTGGGGAATGTGCCTGGTTTACTTTTCCTTGTGATCAGGTGGGCTCTGTAAAACTTTAAAACTTGTGTTTATGAGTTTCTCTGCAGGGGCCTTCTCTGCTTAGTGTTTGAAGCAGTAGGTTCTCTGGAGGAAGGAACACGCCGCCGTGTAATGGACAGGGTGGCTCTTGTTTGTATGTGTGCAATAAACTCATTTTGCTTCCTTACGTCTGTAACATAGTCAGTCTTCAGCCATTTGTAGAGTTCTAAGCTGATGTTTGTTTTCTGTATGTTCCAGATGATCCATCTGATAAGCCACCTTGCAGAGGCTGCTCCTCCTACCTCATGGAACCTTACATTAAATGTGCTGAATGTGGGCCTCCTCCTTTCTTCCTGTGCTTGCAGGTAACTCCCTGAGGAGAGTGTCTCTCCTGGTCTGTTTTGTGGATATAGTAACTCAGTAGCTTAGGACCACCCTGCATGAACTCTCTTCCTACAGGTAGTCTTCCCTGTAGACTTTACCGGGGAGGTCAGGAACGGATGGTGAGACAGACATGACTTCCACAGAGCTGCACAGCTCAGTGCTTACCACTTTCCGGAGTAAACTGAAAGACTTTGATTACAGGATTCCTAGCTGGCAGGGTGTTCCTTTTGACCTCACTGCTTAACTTATTAGAGTGGTCTTGGTATAGATGACAAGGCAACAGAGTGTTTTGTGGGCTATATTAGGAGTAATACTGGTTAGGTGTGCCAGGTACTGCTTAGAGTACCCTACTTTTATCACCCCTAAATCATCACTACAGCGCTGGGAAGTGAGTAAGTAAATATCTCCATTTTACAGATGAAATTCAGCCACAGTCTAAATAATTTGCTCATTGGGATTATCAGGACTTACCCACTCTAAGACACTTGATTCTAAGACACATTCCAGACATGGCAGAGATGGCTCAGTGGGTAAAGTGCTGTGCAAGCTGAGACCTGAGTTTGAATTCCCAATGTCTGTAAAACCTGAGCATGGTAGCATTTGCCTGTAGCCCTGTGCTGGGGAGGGCGTGGAGAAGCTAGGAGGAGCTGAACCACAATCTCTAGGTTCAGTGAGAGACCCTGTCTCAAAAAACAAAGCAGAGAGTGATAAATGAATATCCCCAATAGTGGCCTTCGTAAGGGCGTGCATAGGTGTGTGCACCTACAAACATACGCACACACACACCATTCCGTTTTAGACATGTTAAAATGTAAAAAAGTGATTCTCTTTGAGTTATAAGAATATATATTAGAATCCTAGCACTCAGGTAGAGACAGAGACTGGCAGATCTCCGAGTTCGAGGCCAGCCTGCTCTACAGAGTGCCAGGACAGCCAAGGCCACACAGAGATACCCTGTCTTGAAAAACCAAAAATAAAAATTTTTTTAAAAAAGATTATATACTGGGCATGGGGAGAGAATGGATAGGAGGAGGGAAGGTGAAACCAGCCTGGACTGCATAGCAAAATTCTTTTCAGTATACCAGAACCAAGAGAAAAAAACCCAAAACAATGGCTTTAAGACGACAGTATTCCATCAGGTTGATAGTGTCAGTAGAGGCCTGTAATTTCAGGCCTTGGAAAGTAGAGACAGGAAGAGGAGGACTTCAAGGCCAGACTAGACTACTTGAAGTACATGAGTTCTTGCCTCAAATAAGATAAAAATATATAAAAATAAAAAAAGAGCCTCTTCAAACCATCTTTTGTCTTGTTTTTTATTTTAGTTTATTTATTTACTTTTGGTGTTTGTTTTTTTCTTGCCTCAAGTTCATTTGTAAAAACAGCATAGGACACTGGTCACCTACAGATAGTGTGCAGGCAGGTGTGTCACAGTGGTCCATCTGTCTTCACATTGGCAGGAGGCTTTTCTATGGGGCCTTCACAGGGGCCTGGGCACCTTTGGCAGTCTGAGCTGGAGCCGAAGCCTGGCCCTTATCTGGAGCTGTGGCCTCTGCCTTGGTTTGGACCTTGGGCTTTGATTGGCAGAGCCTACGACCCTTGGCCATGTAGCTTCAAATCCACTTCCCAAGCTTGGGGTGAGCGCTGAAAGCCAGACGGCTGAGTTTGCAACTGAGGCCCTTTGGCATCTTGGGCTTATGGCCTGAGGCTTCACAAGGGCATTGATGGCCTCTGCACACACTTTCACTGCCTTGGCATTGTTGGCCTGCATCTTCTTCAGGCCTTTCTTGTTGTGCTTCTTGGCAAAGCTCATGTTCCCCAGAAACTTGGGATCAACCCCCTTAAGAAATTTGTATCTTTGTGACCAGGGATTCTTGATGCCATTTCCATGCTATTTGTGGGACACTCTGTGCGAGTGACCGTGCGTGCGTGCGTGCGTGTGTGTGGAGTGGTTCTTGGACTTGGCCATGTCTGCACGGCCCCGCAGCATCTGGGACCAGAAGAGAAAGAGCTACTTTTAGTGTTTTAAGACAGGGTTTCTACACAGCCCTAGCTGTTCTGGAACTCACTGTGTATGTAGACCTCTCTGGCCTCAAACTTGCATAGATCTTGCCTCTGCCTCCCCAAGTGCTGGGATTAAAGGCATGTGCTATCACGCCTGGCTTTTATTTTTATTTTTAAGATTTTTTATTTATTTTACGTGTATTAATTCAGTGTAGCATCAGATCCCATTACAGATGGTTGTGAGCCACCATGTAGTTGCTGGAATTGAACTCAGGGCCTATGAAAGCAGTCAAGTGCTGTTAACTGCTGAGCCCCCTTATTTTGATTTTTGAAGACATTGTCTCTTGTAGCCTAGCACCCCTAGAACTGGCTGTGTAGCTGAGTGAGGATGACGTTGAACTCTTAATTCTTCTAGCTCTACCTCCCAAGTGCTGAGGTTGACTCTGGTGCTGTGTGTGCTTAGCAAGTGCTCTACCCACTGAGCCTCATCCCCAGCCCCAAGAAAATACTTTTTTAAAGTAGCTTTTAGTAATTTAACTTTTTTTTTTCCACAGTGTTTCACTAGAGGATTTGAGTACAAGAAACATCAGAGTGATCATACTTACGAAATAATGGTAATGATGACATTGATGGAAATTTTCATTCCTTTTTCAAGTATTTAGACTGAGAACTAAGTTTCTTTCTCCATGTATCTCTGTCCTTTTCCCTTTTCTGAATATGGTAATTATTTAGTAGCCGTTTTAGTTCTTTGTAACCTATTAAAATACTTAAATATAAAAATGGCTGGAGAGATGGCTCCGTGGTTAAGAGCACTAGTTGTTCTTCAGAGGACCTGGGATCAATTCCCAGCACCCACACGGTGGCTCACATCTGTCTGTAACTCCAGTTCCAGAGAATCTATACCCTCATACAGACATGCAGGCAAAATACCAATGTATATGAAGTTTAAAAAAAAAAAACTCACTATAATAAATAAATAAGCAAGCCTATTATAATAAGTAAGCAAATAAATAAAAAACAAATAATAGCTTGACCTAGCTGGGTGATGTGGCTTCTGCCTGTAATTCCAGCTTTTAGGAGGGTTGCCATGAGTCCTAGTTTAAGAGATGTGGTGTGAGACCCTGTGTGGTGACTTATGTGAGAATGGCCCCAGACACTGAGTATCTCATCTCCATTTGGGAAGTAACTTTTCTGTTGCTGTGGTGAAACTCCATGGCCATGGCAACTTGTACAAGCAAGGGTTTATTTAGGGTTATAGTTTCAGAGGTATAGGTCCGTCCATCCCGCTGGGGAGCATAGCTATGGGCAAGCAGGCCTGGCACAGAAGTAGCAGCTGAGAGCTCATATCCTGATCCACAAACAGGAAGCAGAGAGATGGGGAAGACAGGAAACTTCTGAAACCTTATGCCCACCTCCAGTGACAAATCTCTTCCAATAAGGGCCATGCCTTCTATTCCTTCCCAAACAGCAACCAAATAGGGATCGAGTATTCAGATGTCTTGAGACATAAGGGACTCTTTTTTTTTTTTTATTCAAACTACCATACCCTGTCTGAACAACCAACCAACAAATACTAGGGCTGGAAAGATGGCCTGTCAGTTTTGAGTGCCAGCTGTTCTTGAGGACTGGAATTCAGTTCCCAGCTCTGATTCTGGACAACACAACTCCCTATAACTGCAGCTCTAGGGAAACCTGATACCCCCTTCACCCTTCACTGGATACCCACTTCTGGACTCCATAGACACCTCACTCATATGTGCGTGCGTGTGTGTGCGCGCACACACACACACACACACACACACACACACACACACACACACACGGACCATCATTAAAAATAAAATAAATCTTTTAAAAAAAATCAAAGAAGATAAAATAAAAAGAATTTGAAGAGGCAAACTGGTTAATAGGCCAGAAAAGACTTGACTCTGATTTGAGTAATGGCATTGCCACTGTAAAGAAAGAGTGCTGCCACTCTTACAGCCCTGGCCAGTTTGATAAGCCAACATGAACAATCAGTTCTGCTTGACAGGTCAACATGAATAATCAGGTGTGCTTGACAGGTCTATATACCATGTTAAAATAGTTATATCTGTGGGCTGGAGAGATGACTCAGCAGTTAAGAGCACTGGTTGCTTTTCTAGAGGTCCTGAGTTCAATTCCCATCAGCCACATGATGGCTCACAACCATCTGTAATGGGATCTGATGCCCTCTTCTGGCACAAAGGTATAAATGCAGATAGAGCACTCATACACATAAATAATTGTTTAAAAAAGGAAAAAAAAATAGTTCTATCTGGATCCTAGGGAATCTAGCTCAGTGGCAGAGCCCTTCCTTAGTGTACACCAGGCTTTGGATTTGACCTCTGGCACTTCAGGGGAAGTTCTGTGTTTTCAGAGCACTTAAAGCAACTAAAACAAGTTCTCGACACAGACCCTGGTTTTCCTCTCAGTAGTAATTTTGTAGATTAATCATTCAGCACTTATTAGTTTTCTACATTAGTTACTGTTATAAATTATGAAAAATTAAGTGGATTAAGACAAGACAGATTTATTCTTGCACAATTCAGCAGGTCAGCAGAGCAGTGGGCTTACTGGTTTGTGGCAGGTCTTAAGAGGCTGAAATTGAAGTGTTTGGCCAACCTGGGCTTTTATCTTGACACCTGGGGGGAAGAATTATTCCTGGTTCATTCAGGTCATTGGCAGAATTTATTGAGATTAAAGGATTGGTGCCTCTGTTTCCTTACAGGTTAGCTGGTTGTTGGCCAGAGTTTGTTCTTGGTGTTTAGAGGCTGCCCTAGCTCCTGGCCTCCTTTTGCCATCTCCAGAGTCACTGAGAGATCCTGGGAGTCCTTGAGGCCTGCTGATGAAGTGCTTGAACCTTTGACCTACTGCTTTATCCTGCTTACTCTCATTCTTCTGCCCTCCTTTAATACTTATAAGAAGTTTTACAATTTTTTTTAAGATTTATTCATTTATTATATTATAAGTGCACCGTAGCTGTCTTCAGATACACCAGAAGAGGGGATCAGATCTCATTACAGGTGGTTGTGAGCCACCATGTGGTTGCTGGGAATTGAATTCAGGACCTCTGGAAGAGCAGTTGGTGCTCTTAACCGCTGAGCCATCTCTCCAGCCCAAGTTTTACAATTTTTAATATTTTATTTTATGTGTTTTGGCTGAATGTATGTCTGCACCCCATGGTGCCTGGTGCTCCTGGAGGTCAGAAGAGGATGTCAAATTCTCTGGACAGTTGTGAACTGGGAATCAGTTCACATTTATGGATTCTGGGACTCAAACCTACATCCTCTGGAAGATAGCCAGTGTAGTGCTCTTAACCGCTGAGCCCTCTCTCCGGCTCCTCTAATATTTTGAGGACTTTGTATGGTTCATTGGGCTCACCTAGGGAAGCCAGACTGTCTCACTACTCTGCTACTTGGTAGCAGTTGGAATTCCATCTGCAGAGGGTTTAATTTTAAATGATTTTACCTGCAGTACCTAGTGCTTGGTTAAAGAATTTTGGGAAAAATGCAGAATACATGTAGAATTCTGCCTACTATGTAATTCATAGCACATTTATGTGTGTTTTATAAAAGATTAAAAGAAGCTGGGCGTGGTAGTGTATGCTTTTAATCCCAGCACTTACAGGCCAAGGTCGGTGGATCTCTGTGAGTTTGAGGCCAACCTGGTTTACATATTGAACTCCAAGCCAGAGTCCTGGGTTCCATCCTCACTGCCACATTAAACCAGACATGGTTCACAGGAAGGACCTGGGAGTACTTAGGAAATTAAGCCAGAGTAATAAGTAGTCAAATGTCTTTCTCATTTTGTACATGGGAAATTGGAGGCTAGCCAGAGCTACAGAAGACCCTGTTTTAAAAGCAAAGTAAAACAAAATTATTCGGAAAGAAAATCAACATGAATTTGGCTATTTGTCGTAGCTGTGCCTTTACTCCTGGGAGTCACGCTTTGGACTATGAATTGGTCAAACAAAAGCAACTATCTGCCTTCCCTTACACTTGTAAAAAATGTTGACTTTTATTATTTTTAGTTATGAACTGGTGTTGTGTGCTACATGTGGGTATGTGCATGTGAGTTCAGATGCCAGCTGAGGCCAGAGACATCTAATCATTGAAGCTCGAGTTACAGTTGCGAGGCACTTGATATGGGTTCTGGGAACCAAACTCAGGTCCTGTGGAAGAGCAGCAGGTGCTCCTAATCACTAAGTCATTCCTCCAGCCTGCAGTCTCTTTAATTTTTAAGATTTTTTGATAATAGGGTCTCATGTAGCTGGCCTCAAATTTGTTATGTAGCCAAAGACAGCTTTGAATCCTGGATCTTCCTACCTCTACCTCCAAGGATTTACTCTTAAATCTTGCATTCCTAATTGGAACAATAACCAAATGTTTTCACTTTCGCCAGTTGCATGCTGAATGCAGGGTTGGAAAGTCAATCAAAGCAGCTTCAGATTTGAGTTCATTTCACCAAAGTTACTAGATCTTCAGAAAATTGATAACTTTATCAAATCCACAGAAGACTGTCTAAACTCAGGTTTTGTTATTTATTTTTATGGTGCAGGGTTTGGATCACGTTACTACTGAGCTACATCTCCAAATTTATCTATTTGAAAAATGGTAAAATAACCCCTTATGAGATAATTATATAGCTTGGGTAGTTTGTAGTCGTGGTCGGCCACTGGAGGAAAGCTGACTGTGAGCTCTCCTCAGCTATTCTGGGCATCACATCTTCCTCACAATGCTAAAAACAAAACAAAACAAAAAACAAAAAAAAACAACAAAAAAAACCCACTGTTTCACTTTAGCCAAGTCTACTTAGTTCTTATTATATCATCCTTTCTCACATGTTCTCCACCCATACAAATGCCTTTCAGCGATCTGAACTTAGGGGAGCTTCTGGGGTCTTCTGGTACTCCCTAACTTTCATTAGCCAATCTTAGCTATTCCAACAGATCTTTCCTTCTGTAGAAGTGATGACCAGCTTTTGGCTTTCTACTCTCTTAAGTCTCTAAAGTCTTGATTCTTGGCAGCATGAAGCATCTGATGTCTTTAAATGGTTTCAATACTTTTCTCATCTCACAGTGCTGCATTTTTGGAAGTTACTCATGTTGTGGTGGGTGGTGCATTAATAGATTTCTGAATTCTGTAGCTATTTTTGTCTTATAATCTTAGGACGTTGAGCAGAGAAGCAGCTCCTCCACCACACCCTTTATGACAGTAATTCGTAACCTCCATTACTCGGGAGCTTCGTGGAACTGTAGATTTCTAGGTCCTGTTGTTAGAGATTCAGACCCAAGTTTGGGTCAAGGGTCTGAATAACATTGAACCTGAAGAAGAAGGAGCAAGAGGAGGAGGAGGAAGAGGAAGAGGGAGGTGAAGATGAAGGAGGAGGAGGAAGAGAAGGAAGAAGCCAAAGAAGATGCCTTCACCATCCTCCTCCTCCCCCTTTTCTTAAGTTCAGTGTTATTCAAAAAGTTGGTGTTAGAATGTAAGTTGGTAGGGGTGATCAGTGTCCTAAAATGGCAGGCCTTTTGACTAATGTGTGACTTTTCATACTTACATATCAGCATGGCACTTGTCAGGTTGAATGTCACTGGTAGGAGTTTAATATACTCATGGGCTCTGAAATCTCTCTCAGATCTCACAATAAGCTCACTTGATAGACTTAGATCAAAATGTGTTGCTCGTTAGTATTGTGATCTTACTAATAGGACAGATTTTATCATCACCAACAGAAGCTATGACAAGTTGTAAATGCCTATGGAATCGAAAAGGCTCATATGATTTTCTTGTTTCCTTGTATCATGGAAATTTTCAGACATACACGAAAGTGAATAATGCTTAGTTTTGCTTGGTTCCTTATTTTATAGTTGTTACCTGAAAACTTTGTAGCTTAAACTAGAAACTGCTTTTTTTTTACCTCCGGCAATTGCTATGGCTCAGACACTCAGATGAGGCCCAGAGCAGTTGGTCCTCAGCTCTGCATCCTCGGCTTCTGAGTCCCAATTTCCTTTTCACAGTCCTCTGGCACCTGATGAGGGCTTCATTTTACTCTTCCTAACTGCTGATCAACCCAGGATCTGGTTGTTCTGCGTTGTCTCCAGGCCACTGCCCTTCACGAAGCCTCTCCACATAGTCTTCACCATCACCATACATAGCTTGTTTACTTGGCAGCTTAATATAGGAATAGAAGCTACTAAGCCTTAAGTCATTGGCCCATGTTAAGTGAGGAGTCTGAGTTTATCAGAAGGAACGTTGAAAACAGCTATTTCATAGAGTAATTTCCATTTTTCTGTCACCAGCTTTTTTTTCCCAAAGATTTATTTATTTTTATGTTATATGTATGGGTATTTTGCCTGTATGTATGTCTGTGAATTATGTATATACCAGAGCAATTATTGCACAGAAGGCGTTAGATTTTCTGGAACTGGAATTGCAGTGGTTGTGAACTGCCATGCACATGCTAGAAACCAAACCTGGGTTCCCTGGAAGAACAGCCAGTGCTTACCCTGAGCCCCCCCCCCTTTTTTTTTTAAGAATTAATTTATTTTTACTTATTTATTTATATGAGTGCTCTATTTGCATGTATGCGTGCATGACAGAAGAAGGCATCAGATCCCATTACAGATGGTTGTGAGCCACCATGTGGTTGCTGAGAATTGAACTCAGGACCTCTGGAAGAGCAGTCAGTGCTCTTAACCACTGAGCCATTTCTCCAGCCCCCTGAGCCCCCTTTTAAGATGTATTTGTTATATATAAGTACACTATATCTGTCTTCAGACACACCAGAAGAGGGCATCAGATCTCATTACAGGAGGAGATTGTGAGCCACCACGTGGTTGCTGGGATTTGAACTCCGGACCTCTGGAAGAGCAATCAGTGCTCTTAAGCACTGAGCCATCTCTCCAGCCCTAATTTTTATTTTTAATTATATATATGTGCCCACAGAGGCTAGAGATGTCAGATCCCCCTAGAGTTGGGATTACAGTACTTGAGAGCTGCCCAATGTGTATGATGGGAACCAACCTCAGGACCTCTGCAATAGCACTAGAGTTCTTAAAGTCTGAGTCATTTCTCAGCCTCTGGTCTCTTCTTGAGTTAAAAACTTTATTATTGACTTATTTTCCAGGTGGAATCTCTCTGTATCCTTGGCTGTCCTATATTTGCTGCATTGGCTTAGGTTATGTTCTATCCCCATGCTCAGCCTTCTAATTGCTGGGATCACAGGCATTTGCTGCCATACCCACTTGATATCCTGTTTCCTTGTTTGAGAAAGGTTTCCCTTACTATAAAGCTCTGACTGGCCAGGATCTTGCTGTGTAGACTAAACTGTCCTCTGACTTAGGGCAAACATCCTGCCTTTGCTTTCTTAGTGCTGGGATTACAGCTGTGTGCCATCACTCCCAAAGTCCACAAATTTCAGTCTTCCTCTTGCTTGCCTTTTGCATACCTTTTGTTCTATGTGGTTCTTTTTCCTCTCTTTCTATTTTTGTTTTTGTTTCTTCTTTGAGATGGGATCTCTCTTTGTAGCCTTGGCTGTATAGTCCTCGAAATTCCTCTGTAGACCAGTCTGGGCTAGACTTTACAGAGATCCACCTGCCTCTGCCTCCCAAGTGCTAGAATTGAAGGTGTGTACCACCATGCCTGACTTTTTAAATTGATTTCTTTCTAAATTAGTAAGTGTGTGTGCATGTGTACACATGTGAATCAGGTGCCTGTGGAGGCTAAAGGTGTTAGATCTCCTGGAGCTGGAATTACAGATGGTTCTTAGCTACCTGACATAGATTCTAGAACCAAAGTCTGGTTCTCTAGAAGGGCAGTATGTACTAATGACTGATGAACCAATGAATATTATGGGTGCATAATTACTCTGTAACACATCCAGAAACACTTATTCTATTCAGAAAAAAATCTAAGCAGAGCAATGTTTTACTGGAGAATGTCATAGGGATGGGAGAGGTAGAAAAATAGTAATACATCTTAGGGGAAGTAATGTTATCTGATGATGACAGTCCTTGTATGGAGGGACATGCTGAATGTTTACACATGTGCATGGTGGTATACATATATGTGAGGCCAGAACTTGAGATCAGGTGTCTTCCTGAAAGACTTTTCACCTTTGTCTTTGAGAAAGGGTATCTCACAGAACCTGAAGTCAGTGATCCTGCCTGCTTCTCACAGGGATTACAGATGTGCACCACCACACATGGTGCCGTCCTTTGAAACCACGTGCTCTCTAGTTGGAACTCCTGCATGTCATTCCTATTCCTGTACCTAACCAAATCTATGTTTCTCATTAGACCTCAGACTTCCCTGTTCTTGATCCCAGCTGGACAGCTCAGGAAGAAATGGCACTTTTAGAAGCTGTTATGGACTGTGGCTTTGGAAATTGGTAAGAATTCAGTACTGAGTATTCCTATTCTCATAGCTCAAGAGAAGCTGCTGTTGAAACATTAAAAGAGAGAGCTTAGAAATTGAAAAGCTGTGCTGCTTCCCCAATGACCAAGGATGTGGAGACAAGTTCCCATCCGTGTACACGTCTCCTGGCCTGAAACATCCCGGAATGCACAGTGCTCAGTAGTTTCACGACTGAGCAGTCTCCAAGGTTACTTTGGTTACATTAACACCAGGATTGTTTTTCCTGAGTTATAGAGAAATGTAGGTTACTAATTATTGCTCCCTTCTAGTTTTATAGATAGATTTCTGTCTGGGCAGTAGGTTCCAGATTCATTTCAGTGAATCAAACTTGAGGTGGATAGTCATAGCTGGCCTGAGGTTGAAGCTTCACAGCTTTCTTAACTACATGCTGTCTTTAGCTTTCTAACTGCCTTACTTGAACTTGGTGGTATTCAACAGGACTTATTACTATTGCCCTTCGATATTACTATTGCAGCACCACTTTTAAATCTATATGTACACTACATGTACACTTTTAAATCTATATGTACATGTTGGGGCTTAGGGTGGGAGTTTGCTTGCTTGTGTGTGTGTCAGCTAGAGATTGATACCAAATGCCTTCCTCTTGTTTGCCCTCCAGGTTTGGCTTTTGTTTGGTTGTATGGTTTCTGTTTTTGAGAAAAGGTCTCTCACCTAATCTGGAGTTTGTGGTTTCAGCCTCTTTGGGCTGACTAACAGTTCCCTAGGATCTACCTATATCTGCCTACGAAGCACTGGAGTTAAAAGTGCAGGGCACATGCCTAGCACATGTGTGTGCTGGAATGTGAACTCAGGTCTTTATGCCTATACAGAGAGCATTTCACCCCCGACCATCTCCACAGCTCCCAGATTTTACATTTTAGGGACTTGCCTGCTGATAATTTTGTTTGTGCAGTAGACAGCAGGGATGTTATTAAGCATGTTTGCTCATGAAGTATGTGAAGCTTGGGGAGTTAAATTCTTCTTATTGCATGTGACTTCTTGGTGAGGGGCCCTCTACTGGATCTTCCCCGATTACTAGCACTCATCTTCCTTCCTAGTGTCATTAAGTGTGCCACCCTCCTGGGTCAAGAGGAGGACCACAGTTCAGCTCACATTTTGTTTCCATTCATTCATTTAGCAGTATGCATCATAAAACTATGTTGTGGAGAATATCAAAGATGGTAAAAACTGATCACTGGTGAGCAGCTTACTAGTCAACTTTGCCTGAGGTTTAATTCTTCTCTAAAGTGGGCCAATCCCCCTCATCTCCTTTCCCTCTTAGCACAGACTAGGGAAAAGTCTGTGCTAAGACTTGATTGGGGAGGTAGCTCAGTGTTAGTTAGCACTTTTGCTTGGCATATGTGAGGTGTTGGGTTCAGTCCCCATCACCACACTGAAGAATCTAGTTGCTTCTACATCCAGTGTGGATAAGGCACTATGCTGGGTGGTAAGAGCACAGGAATTTAGGTTCTCGCCCTCATCTAGCCTATTTGCCTAGTAAGGGAATCCAACTATCTACAGTTGACGGGAGTGCACAGCATCATGTTCATGCCCTAGGAAGGATTGTGTATGAGTGAGCTTGAGGGGGACTAAGACATCCACCTCTGCCTCACCTTGGGTAGGGAGGAGTAGAGGCTCTCCCTTGGTATATTTTGGATTTGTCTTTAGCAAGTTTATTTTTCTCTTTGGGTCTCATTTTTTTTTTTTTTTTCCAGAGCTGGGGACCGAACCCAGGGCCTTGCGCATGCTAGGCAAGCGCTCTACCACTGAGCTAAATCCCCAACCCCCGGGTCTCATTTTTTTAATCCTGTGAAATTGAAATAAGAATATATTAAAAGGCTAATACCAAGCGATCTCAAATTCTGTCTGAGTGTTTGTAGCCATGCACATTCTTAGAAATTCTAGTGAAGAAATATATGCCTGTGACATTTGTTTTGTATAACCTAATACATCAAAGATAAAATTAGATTTATGTACTTTTTTAGACAGGGTCTCAGTGTATCCCTAATTGGCCTGGAATGCTGTGTAAACCAGGCTGGCCTCAAATTCACAGAGATCCACATAACTCTGCCCTCCAAGTGCTAGGATTTAGGTTTGTGTCATCTTGCATGTTCCAAGATGCTTTCTGTTGGTATTGATGATCTTATAAGACTTTCGAAGGCTTATTATTTATTTACATATTTATTAAATTTATGTACATGTGCGTTTGTCTATATGAATGTTTGTCACTGGTGTTAACATGCCAAGAAGGCCAGAAAAGGGAGTTCTAGGCAGTTATGAGCCACTGAAGCACTCAACCTACTGAGTTACACATACCCAGCCCAGAAATTTATAATTATTTATAGTCTTTTTCTTTCCAGTGGAAAGGAAAAGTTCCTTTATTGTTTCTCTATCTCCAAGTAGCAGAATTTGGAACATCAGTGGTATATCTGTCTCATTGGTTTGCTGACATCTATGTGGAGGTATCAGATTACTGATATTGTATTAATTTGACTGCAAATATGGCATGAATAAACCAAGCTTTCCGTGGTCTATATAAGTAAGACAGCTCGTCTCTTTATACATTTCTCTAGGCAGGATGTTGCTAATCAGATGTGCACCAAAACCAAGGAAGAGTGTGAGAAGCACTACATGAAACATTTTATCAATAACCCTCTGTTTGCATCCACCCTGCTAAACCTGAAGCAAGCTGAGGCAGCCAAAACTGCCGACACAGCCATTCCATTTCACTGTAAGTGCCTGTCTATTTGGGTAAGAGGTAGTCAGCCCATCCGTGGTAGCCAATAGAAAGAGATCTGATGACTTCTGAAAGGGCAAAGCAGTTTGGTATGATGGCTGTTGAGTCAAGGCTATGCTATGGCAAGGAGGAAGCACATCCCAGAGGTCAGAGTGGTAGCCCTCCTACTCTGCATCTCTTGGGATATATTAACATTATATATATATACATATATATATATATATATATAATATTATATTAACATTAATGCTTGCTTCTGTGAGGTTCACATCCAAAAGGGGCCAGTCTGTCTGTGCTGTTATTTGTTTAGAAGCCTTATTATTCATTTGGATCATTGATAGTCAGATGCAGGGCTTGCTTACCAGGATCCAGTATTGTCTCTGTGTTAAGTCCAAGGAGTACTGTGTTCTTTTTATTCACTTGGTTAGGGCAGTGACAGTGACCTTTTTAAATCTTAGATGCCTGTGGGGATCAGTATGTCTTTTAATGTAGGGAAACCAAAACCTGATGAGTTAACAAACTACTGTCATCCATGAATGGCCCAGAGCACAAGTGGGACACATGAATACTCTCCTGATGGCCTCCCTTTCTTCCAGCTTTGTAGCTGTGAAACTACAAAGGAGGCTGCAATACCTCCTGTTGGTGTAGTGCTTGGACATTAGCATTGTCCTCAAGTCCATGAGGCCATTCTTGTTCCTAACAGCAACCCAGTGAAATAAATATAACGGATGCTTTGTGTTGCACAAAACTAGGAAACTAAGATATTTTAAAGGTTGAACAGTTTGTACAAGGCTGTAAAACTGGTTGTTTGTTTGTTTGGACAGGTTGGCCTCAAATTCAGAGATCGGCCTGCTTCTGCCTTCCACGTGCTGGTGGTGGTGTTTTATTTTGTGCTGAAACAGAGTTTTTCAAATGTGTAGAATTATAGGCTGGCACTGGGACACAGTTTGATTGACTTCCACATCCATCCGGGATGTTTGACTTCTCAGTGGATGAGCTTTGTAAATTGGTATTGGTACTGAGGATCAAAGGAAAGAAGCTGACAGGATGCTCTGGTTCTACAACAACCCTGAAGGAAAGGATCTGTGCTTTCGTTTTCTTTCACTTTTCATTCATTTTGGGAAAGCAAACGTCAGAAGACCAGGCTGCAGGATGGCTCAGCAGGCAAAGGCACTAAGCCTGATGATCTGAACTCAGTCACTGGGCCCTCCTCTGCTGCCATTGCATGTGCCTGCCCACACACTGGGCCCTCCTCTGCTGCCATTGCATGTGCCTGCCCACACAAATGCATGCAAATCAGACGTGGTTGTTAGAGAATTCCTTCAGACCTTGTTACCTCAGTCAGGACCTCAGACCGGGATAGGTCAGCAGGTAACACATGCCTGTAACCCCGTGATTGCCAGCTGGGAAGCTGCAGCATGGGGATTGTGAGTCTGGGAGTAGTGTAGGATTATAATGAGTTTGAAATACTGTCTCAGCACAAAGGAAAACAACACAAGTGGTGAATCTGAACTTGAGGCCGGCCTGTCCTTCAAGTGAGTTCCAGGGCTGCATATCCCAAAAAGAAAAGCAAAAAACAAAAAACAGCAAAAAGAAGCTGCTTTTTTTCATAGTTACCATTTCACTCTTTATAAAACTTTTACATTTATTCTCGTGGATCCTTTTGCTCAAAGAAATCTGTTTCAGATGTGGTACCCCACACCTGTAAGCTAGTACTCAGCAGACTGAGGCAAGAGAATTATGAGTTTGAGGCCACCCTCAGCTTCATAGTGATACCCTGCCGTCGTAGACTTTGGCCTTGAACTCAACTGTGTAGCTGAAGGTTACCTTGACCTCCTGATCCTCCTGCTTTTACCTCTTGGATGCTTGAATTGCAGACATGTGCCATCGTACCCTGAGAAACTCTGGGTTTTTTGCTTGTTTGTTTTTAAATCCGAAATATGAAGACATTTATATGACATTTTCATGTTAATGCTTTATTAATTAAGAAAAACCCATTGTTTGTTGCAGCTGCAGATGACCCTCCCCGGCCTGCCTTTGATTCGTTGCTGTCTCGGGACATGGCAGGATATATGCCAGCTCGGGCAGATTTCATTGAGGTAACTGTCACTTGTTTTTAGCATTCAATAAGGAAAATCTTATGAGGTTGTTATCTCTTACTAAAGGAAGATTAGGATTTTCAGGCCTGTGGAATGGCATTTGCTTGTTCCTTTTCCCACTGTGAGCACTCTTACGCCACGCTTAGTGGTGACGTTCTGAGGGAGAACTGACCTCTTGGGGGTACAGAGGTGATGCTCACACCTATGAAGTTGGGAAGTGTCTGTAGTTGTCATTCCACAGTGAGGGGCTTTCAAAGGTTTGCTGTATCGAGGTTGATGAGCCAAGGGCCAGGTTATACTTTACACTTTAAGCTGTTTCGATTGTAAAGTTCCTGTCAAAACCAGGCTTTGGTGTTAATTGTTCGAAAGTAGCACATGGACAGTTTAAGTTTTAGATAGACCTGGGTTATACTGGGAAAGCCTATCTCAAAAAGAAAAAAAGTAACATAGATAGTATATAGACAAAACACATAGATATAGCTGTTTCCCAAAAATAAAGTTAATTTCCCAGGCTGAGGGCTGGGTAGTGGTTTTATATACATGTGTCCATTAAAACTATGTTTCTTACTCAGCCATGGAATTAAGGAAAATAAACTTGGAGGTAGTCACAAGTCTGACTTGTATCTGAAGTCATCTGCTTGCTCTTGGGGTTAGGGGTGTTAAGCCAGAGTCCAGCCTGCCGTACCCAGATGGCTACCCATAGTCCTCCACTTCCCTGAACTGTCTTTGAATAGTCTGCTCTGATCTTATTGTAGAGTATAAATCATATTAGGACTAAACACATCCCTCAAAAGGTGGTAAAAGGAAAATGAATCCATGCAGAGACTGAAGGCCTAATCAGAGATTGTCTTTGGAATGAACAGACTATTAAGCATTTTTAAACAATAGGCCTGGCTTCGCTCCTAGTACTGTTGTATCCCAGTGCTTTTTCCTATAACTTTCCCTTAGACCAGTGTTTTTGCCTTTTATCCAATTTAGTACTTAGCAAATATTTTCTCTTTACATCTGAAGCATGGCTACTGTAAAGGCATTACTCAAAATTGATAGGTTTGGGTATTCTCCTTTAACAGGAGTTTGACAATTATGCAGAATGGGACTTAAGAGACATTGATTTTGTTGAAGACGACTCGGACATCTTACACGGTAACATTTATTTTATCAGAGGTTTATTGAATACAAGTATTGATGGCACTGTGCTAACTGCTGGGATATAAGGATTAATAAAACATGTCCCCTGCCCTTAGCAAATGCAGGACTTAGTGATGGGGCTGGTGACATGGCTCAGTGGTAGAGTGTGCCCTTAGGCCCAGGGTTGGATTCAGGCACTACCGAAAACCAAAATCTAGTGGTTAAGTTGCTGATTTACCTTCTTGCCAAGCTTTGGCCTGTCTGATTTGTAATGATAGTAAGAATATTGATCACATAATATAACTTGGGAACTATCGGGTCCCTTGGACTGGAAGCCCACATTGAGGTAGTTGATAGTAGCCTTGTCTCTTTAGGGAAATAGCACACAGACCTTGGATTTCAGTTGTAACTGCAGACAGATACTGTTCAACATCATTTATTAACACATAGGTAGTGATCAAAAGTGTACGTTAGACCAAAATTGAGAGTTCTTATTTCTCAGAACGGTTGATTTTAAATTATATTATTGTTATTACTTAGATACACATTTGTGCTTGTGTGTGTGCATGCATACACCTGTACACATGTATCTGGAGGCAGCCTTGGGAGTCATTCTTCAGGTGCTGTCCTAGCTTTTTCTTGAGACAGTCTCTCACTAGCCAGAACCTACCAAGTAGACGAGACTGGATAGACAGTGAGCCCTAGGGATGTGGCTGTTCCCGTCTCCCCAGGAATTGCAAGTGTGTACCACCATACCCAGCTTTTCTCTCCAGTGGGTTCAGGTTACAAGCTTTATCGACTGAACTGTTTGCCCAGCTCCCCATCCTTCCCAGCTTAGAAAGGGAGAACAGTGTCTTATATAGCTTAGGGTCTCAAACTTACCTTATACCAAGGATGGTTTTGAACTCCTGATTCTATGTCCAGCTCCTGGGTGCTGCATTTACTGGGGTGCATCACTTTCCTCCACACTGAAGACTTGAATGTTGTGAACTGTATGATACACGAATGAATGCTCTTAAAGAGAATATTTCAGAAGCACTGGAGATCGAGGGAGTGTCTTCCTGGCAGCACACCAGGGGTGCCTTGTTTATGGCTCTGACTCTTGCAGTAGCTTTTCTGGCAGCATAGCCATGGCTGACACATGTTGCCCCCAGCAATCTCTTAGAACAACAAGTAAGGGAGTCCAGGAGCCCAAGGAGACTCGTGAAGGAACAAGAAGGAACTTTTAAGCATACCTGGCACACAGAGGGGCACAGATTGGTGAGGATCGGGACATTGATTCAAGCTTGGGCTTGCTTCTGAGTCACTGTGGAATCCTGGGCAAGTCCTTGGAGTCCTGTTTCTTTGTGTCCCATATCAGTAAAGAGTGACACCAATTAATTAGTCAGGGTGTGCATATGTCCACTGGATGATGGTGTGCAATGCAGATCGGTGCTATTACTCCATAGCATTGTATATGACTGGGCATTAGCAACATGCTATTTAGGCTCCCTCACTCATAATACTGAAAGGAATTTAGGTTGGTGCCAACAAGCTCTTTCTTTGTGTCACCCAAAGATTTGTGTTGATTCATGGAATTTATCCAATAAAGTCAGCTTCATGGTCTACTATAGAGGCATGGGTACAGTAGAGTGATAGTTAATTGCATTCCAAGTATACCTGAAGGTTCCTAACATGGGCTCAACCTGATGCATGTCCTGTATGACAATATCTAAGGAAATATGTTCTGAAATCTCGTAAATGGCACTGTTTCCTACCTTGTTGAAATAAATTATTACTGACTCAGAAAGAAACAGGAGGACTCATTAAGTCTCTACTCTTGTGACATTGTGAGATTTCCAGGCAGATGCTTAGTGACCCCACCGGGCTCACCTCTTTCCATGTGTGAAAAAAATCTCTCTTAATATGTGGACAACTTTTTTTTTTTCAGAGCTGGGGACCGAACCCAGGGCTTTGCGCTTGCTAGGCAAGCGCTCTACCACTGAGCTAAATCCCCAACCCCCGACAAACTCCTTTCCCAGGGTCCTAAACTTATGGGTGGATCATCTTTCTGGTTATTGTTCCATAACCCAGGGAAGCTGCGGCCCTGGCACTGCATGCTGAGTCAGGGTTTGCAATGCTTCTCGGGGTTACATGCTAGCCTAGTTTATGTTCCCTCTGACTCGGTTTCAGGCTAACTCTGTGGCCAAGGCTGGCTTAAAACTTGCTCTGTAAACCAGGCTGGCCTGGGGGTTGGGGATTTAGGTCAGTGGTAGAGCGCTTGCCTAGCAAGCACAAGGCCCTGGGTTCAGTCCCCAGCTCCGAAAAAAAGAAAAAAGAAAAAAAAATACTTGTAAAACCAGGCTGGCCTGGAATCCTGTTGTGTCTGTTTTCAAGCACTGAAAATTCATGTGCCACCATGCCAAACTTTCATGTCATCTCCATGTGAAAATTTAACTTCATCAAGGTTTCTCTGTCAGCCATGAACCCTTTTTTATTCTCCACAGTGTATTTCTTTTCTTTCCATTCCCAGCTTTTAGACCTCTAACCATATGCCAGAGGTCTGGCTGATCTTCCTGCATTCACTTGGTACTGTCTCTCATTTTATAGAAATGCAGTTGTCTATGCATAGGTGGTTAGATAGAAACACTATAATAATACTAATATTAGTACTAATAATAATAGCTAAGACATATTTACTGTTTGCCAGGTGCCATGTTAAGTCCTTCAACATGTATGGTTTTTTTTTCCTACTGGGACAGGGTCTTGCTCTGTAACCCAAGCTGCTCTCAAACTCTTAATTTTTCTGCTTTAGCCGTCTGAATGACTCCCAGGTACCACATCACCTAGCTCTGTGAAGTTATCTTATACTTGTAGAACCCTATGAGTTTAGAGATACCTTTATTTCTGCTTTACAGATGGAAAAACTGGAAAGGTCAAGTAATTGCCTGCTATTCAGGCAGCAAGTAGCAGAACCATTCTCACAGTCTGTTCTTAGCATTGTACAATACTATCAAGGTTTTGTTGGTCTTGAGGGTGTTTTGGGAGGAGGTAATGTTTATTTAGTTATATATGTATGGTATGTGTGTGCATGCGTGTATGCCATGACATGGTAGTCAGAGGACAACTTGCAGGAGTTGGTTCTCTTCTTCCACTGTGTGAGTTTCAGGGATCCAAATCAGATTGTCTGGTTTGGTGGTATATATCTTTACTACTGAACCATCTCTGTGGCCCCCTTTTTGTTTGTTTGTTTTGGTTTTTTTGAGTTAGGGATTTACACTGTGGCATAGGTAGCCTAGAGCTTATACTCTTTCTCTGGTGACCTTTCGAGTGTTGGGATTAGGTACACCTGCAACATCAGTCTTCACATCCTTTCTTTCCTTGGCTCACATTCTTATGTAGATGCACCACACGGAGAGGTAGGAATAGAAAATATTCTCTTTTTACATTCAAAGAAATATGCAAAGTTAAGTAATTTGCCTCTGACTTCCTAATAATTGACCTGAATATTTAGATTACGTAGTTTTCTTTTGTAGAATTATTTTTGTGCATCTTGGCCAAAAGCTAGCAGGGGCAAATAACTATTTCATTTTGCTTTATTCTTCAAGACAGAGCTCCTCTATATATCCCTGGCTGTCCTGGAACTCGTTCTGTAGACCAGGCTGGCCTTGAACTCAGAGACCTAACTGCCTTTGCTTCCAAGTGCTTGCATTAGGGGTTGGGGATTTGGCTCAGTGGTCTTGCCTAGCAAGCACAAGGCCCTGGGTTTGGTCCCCAGCTCCGGAAAAAAAAACAAAAAAACAAAAAAAACAAAAAAAACAAGTGCTTGCATTAAAGGTGTGTACGACCATGCCTGACCCTATTTTATTATGTTCTTTAACTACGTGTGTGTGTGTGTGTGTGTGTGTGTGTGTGTGTGTGTGTGTAGGCCAGAAGAAGATGTCAGGTGACTTCTTTATCATTATTAGGGTTCTCTAAAGTCATAGACCTTATGGAATGTCTCTATATATTAAGGGAATTTATTGTACTGACTTAGTCTGCAGTCCAACTAACACAACAGTGGACACCTATGACTGGGAAGTCCAAACGTCTAGTAGTTGCCCAGTCTCACCAGGCTGGTGGTTTCAGCTGGTCTTCTGTATGAACTGGAATCCCGGAGAAGTAGGTTCCAGCAGATGTGCCGGCAAAGTGAGTGCAAGCAGGTGAGGAAGAGGGAGACTTCCTCCTTCCAGTCTCCACATAAAGGCCTCCAACAGAAGGTGTGGCCCAGACTAAAGGCGTGTGCTACCTTGCCTGGGCCTAATCTTTTCATGGCCACTTTAAGATCTCTATGTCAAGATCTGGTTCAGAAGCCTGATTCTTCCAGCCTCAAGATGTAGATCACAGGTGTGCCCTCCATTTCTGGATTGTAGTTCATTCCAGATGTAGTCAGGTTGACAACCAGGACTAGCCATCATAACTATCCACGCTTTTTTGAGACAGCATCTCTCGCTGAACCTGAAACTCCTCATTTTGGCCTGCTGTCTGGTCAGCAAGTTCCCAGGATCCTCCATCTCTACACCAGCTGGGGTCCCAGGCACATGCAGCCGTGCCCAGCTTTCTAGAGATCTGAACTCAGGGTTACTGCTTTTGTAGCAATCACTCATACCCACTGAGCCATCTCCTTAACCTTTATATTGGGGGGGGGGGGCGCACACACAGCTTTAATCCATTTTATACTCATTTATAGAAATAAGGACTGAGGCGGCAAAGACAGGAGGATCGAGGATCTCTGAGTCAGCTTGGTCTATGTGTAGTCCAGGACAGACAGGACTATATAGAGACCTTATCTCAAAAACCACCATAAAGAGCTTTCTCTTTAATTTTTTAAAAATTATGTTCATTTATATGTGTGCTGAGCTATGTACACATGAGTGGAGGCGCCTAGAGAGGCTAAAGTGTCACTTTCCCCAGAGCTCGAGTTACAAACCATTTTGAGCTACCAGACATGGGTGCTAGGAACCGAACCACAGTCCTCTGCAAGAGTTCTTGACTACTGAGCCGTCTCTCCAGCCTCACTCAGACTGCAGTTGAGAATGACCTTGAACCTGACCCTCCTACCTCAACCTCCCACTGCTGGGATTATAGGTGTGACTCAGTGTTGCTTCTTGTGATTGATTACCTGTTTGTGCCCCTGCACTGAGGATTTTGATTGGCCTCTCTGCAGTTAAGTTCTCTCAGTTGATTTTCTTGCCAAGCAAGCAGTAAGCGCCTTCTGTCAAGAAAACAGAAACATGTTGCTAGCTATTTTGAACAATGTTAGAAATACATTGCAGTGGGAAGGAGCTGCCTCTGTCTTCTGCCCACTTCTTAAAATATTTTAAGGCCAGCCATTTGGAAACTATCAGTCCCCAGTGCAATCCCAGGGCGACTGTTCTTCCCCTAGAGCTGAGGTTTCAGGACCTTGTGTTAGTATAGTGGGTAGGTTCTGGGTGGTTCTAATTAGTGGTCCCTGGCCAGTTTGTCTGGCAACTCATTCAGTTCCTCAGAGGTTTCACAGAGCCTGGCTTCTTCTTCCCATCCTGCTCTGCACCTCCCTGGGTTGTTATGCTGTTAAGATCTTGCAGTCTTTGCTGAGGGTGCTTTATAAGAAAGGGTCGTTTCCAATACTAATTCTTCTCTGGGAGAATTCCAGCTCTCCTCCCCTTGTGGCTGTTTCTTCCCTTGTTGCCTGGAGCCAATTGCACTGAAATGATCAGGCAGTAGAACCAGTGGTTAGCAGTATTTATTTATAGATTATTTTTGTAGTACGGTCCCAAGGTTACTTCTGTTTTAATTTAGTCATTCCTACACAAGTCTTGGGAAACAACAAAGTAAAATTAGCATTTTGCAAAATTCCAGCAATGTCTTTTATCTCTAATTTACACTGTCTAAGATCCCCCAAGATACTTGTCTACTATAGAATGTATCTAAGTGGATAGATAGTGAAAGATTTAAAGGACCTAAATATGGATATTTTCACTATGATGACTTTTGTTCTGCAGTTTGGAATTGTTTCTTCTCAGTCCTTCCGTTCTCATAAGAAACTTCATTATAAACTTTGTATGTGGTCAAACTATTATATGTTACAGACTTGTTCCCTTCCACTTTCTACAGTCTGCCCACCAACCGACTGTTAAACAAAGACAGGGTGTAGATTTTCCTGTGGTATCAGGATCGTCTCAAATCAAGAAGTGTTTCATTCTTAAGTTTGTAATTCAGAGTGTGGTGGCACATGCCCTTATTCCCAACACTGGGGAGGGAGAAACAGATAGGTCTCTGTGGGTTCAAGGACAACTTCCAAGGTTACATAGTAAGATTGTCTATAAAAAGAAGGTAGCTGGGTAGGTAGGAAAGAGAAAGAGAAAAAAGATGTTTGTTACCTAAAGGATTTGAGACTCCATCTCCTTAAATCTACTGGGGGACAGGGGGAATGTGTGCAGGTTTTCAAACAACACAGTCTATCTTGAACCCTAATATTTCTGTCAGTGTTAGGATTGCATGTGTGTACCACTGAGCCCAGCTAAAATTTATTTTCTTGCCCCAAACCTTCCAGGATTGTACAGGGCTCGAGACTTTTCTTTGCCTACAATAAAAAAATTGCTGGTTCTTAAGCACCATTATATTGTAAGGGTCCATGACTCACCAAAGAATGACACCCCAGACTCAGACAGTATGCAACACCAAAGAGTGTTTTATTCTGCACAAGTCCAGCACGCTGGGGTCTCCCATTTACCAATGTGGAGACACCCAAATTAGCTTGAAGGCCCAATTTAAAGTGCCCTAGGAGAATTTCTGGGAGGGGTAAGTGACTTTTATCCTAATTGGTTGGCTTTATATCTAGGGACATTCCAGAATCATTGTTTCAGGAGAGGGGCTAGAAACTGTAGCTGACCCATTGCCCTTGCTCAGGCCAGGTGGCAGGGCAGCTTTTGATTGACTGTTTGAGGCCTGGGTTTTTTTTCCAGTAATTGACTTGCCTAGACTTACCCAGTTCTTGGAAACTGGGGTCTAGGCCTAGTCTCCTGAACTGCCAATTTGAGGCCTGTCATGGAGTCAACTTGTCTCAGCATTCTGTTCTCTTACTTCATTGGTCCTATTTTTTCTCCTTTGATCATACAGTTTGATTCAAAGACTGGTGTGTTTTTTTAAATTGCATTACCTGATACTTGGATTGTGCACTTTGGGTTTTCAAGACGTGTGGCAGGTTGTTTTGTGATACTGAGCTCTTACTTCCATGAATGTACTAAGTGATGAAAAAACACAGATACCACACTACACTTGCACAGAGCTTAAAGTCATAACAAGTTCTTAAGATAGTTTTAGAGTGTGCTGAAGTCATTAAATTACAGTGCTTTCAGACTCTCATGAAGGGTGCTTATTAAGCAGTGTGGTGCTAAGTTATATGCTACTCAGGGTTTCTTCTAGAATTGTTAATAATTAGTCTTCACTTTTTAACCCTGGAGGTCTTTTAATTATAAACTGCCTGTACAGTTTTTCTTTTTAATTAATCATTTTATTCATTTACATTTCAAATGATATCCCCCTTCCTGGTCAGGCTCCACAAACACCACCCCCATTCCTTCCCCTTCACATTTTTTTTTTTAACTTTTTAAGTTTTTGTTAATAAACTATTGGGCTGAAGAGATGACTCAGTGGTTAAGAGCACTGACTGCTTTCCCAGAGGTCCTGAATTCAATTCCCAGCAACCACATGGTGGCTCACAACCATCAGTATTGGGATCCGATGCCCTCTTCTGGTGTGTATGAAGACAGCTACAGTGTGTGTGTGTGTGTGTGTGTGTGTGTGTGTGTGTGTGTGTGTGTTAGACAAATAAATCTTTAATAAACTATTAAGGATAGGACTAACAGAGAAAGTAATGACACTAATAGATACCAACAGGTAGAAAGTTCATTGATTTTTAGACAGGATTTCTCTTTGTAGCATGGCTGTCCTCAAAGTTGCTCTGTAGACCAGATTGGCATTAAACTCAGAGATCCCCCTGCCTCTCTCTCCCAAGTTAAGGAATTAAAAGTATGTGTCACCATGCCCAACTTTATTGTTTTTCTAACAACCCTGGACCTGGTCACCTGCATTTAGATCCCTGATCCTTTCTTAGCAGTGTGTGGTCTGGGGCTGATTGTTTTCTGAGCATGGTGTAGAGGGACCACGGGGGAATAATAGGAAACAGTGTACCATGTAGAGCTTGAGCTTCTGTAAGTGGTGGAATGTAGCAGATGAGTTAGAAGCAAGGGAACTGCACTAGCAAATTGTATTGTAAAATGATCCTCTCACTCTATTTGGAGACTGGGAACTGGAGAAGACTGGGAGCACAGCCAGTATGATAATGTTCTATAAGGAGGTGCCGGGATGACAAGGAGCAAGATGCCTGGGTTGAGGGTTGGGATTGGGCAGAAAGAGATAGCTGGCTATGTAGGCAGAGGGGAAAGAGGTTCCAGCTTGGTTCTGTCTTGGACAACCAGCTTTACTGTAATGCTGTTAACTAAGGTAAGAGTTTAGAAGATGGGAAAGAGGCAAAAATAAGTAAGTGCTATGGACACCATGTAAGTAGGATTGTCCAACAGGGTATAAAGCTTTAAATGATTGTGAGGGTTTTTAGATCATACACTCTGGTGGAATTTGGAACCCTGGAAGCTGAAGAGCTTATAGAAAGGAGGTGAGGAGTGAAAAGAGAGGCAGGAACCTTAAGGACTTTGAAGATGGAAAGAGTGTGGTGGGGAAGGAGAGATCAGGACAGTTGCACTGGCTCCAGCTCTCCCTCTTGTTCACCCTGACACCAGAGCTAGAAGGGTTGGGGCATGAGCAAGCAAGGCATGGCTTTACAGCAGCTAAGCGGCTTAATGCATCTTTTCATTCAGACTGAATTCAGAACTCAGCAGCTGAAAATGCTGTTCCAACAGCATGCCAATGCTGTCCATCAGGGCTGTCCTGCCGTTGTCTCTTAAGCTGAAACCTGGGCCATGACAGCAGTTACACTTGCCTGGTCTGGGTTTGGTTGCTAGTGCTACTAAAATAATGATAACAATATGATGGAGAAATTTAGTGTGCTCAGATTTTTTTTATATATATAGAATAGTTAAAGTTTGGTTAAGCCAGCTGTGGTAGCACATACTATAATCCCAGCTCTCAGGAGGCAGAGGCAGGAGGATAACTGTAAGTTCAAAGCCAGCCAGTATGGCAAAACTCTCCCTTAGAAATAATTGTTTGGCAGGGAATTTTTGTCTTGGCTTTTATGTTTATGCTTATTACTTACATGTCCATTTGTATTCATAGCTCTGAAGATGGCTGTGGTGGATATCTATCATTCCAGGTTAAAAGAGAGGCAAAGACGAAAAAAGTAAGTGTGTGGGAAAGCCGTCATCTTTTCTCTCAGCTTTGGACTGTTGATTGCATGTTGTCCCTAGGGACTCTACTTGTGGCTTACCATGTGACCTATACTCACCACCTTGGGTATGGTATGTGGAATAGGGTTTGTCTGTGTAGCCCTGGAGTTCCTGGAACTGATCTGTAGTCCAGGCTCAAACTCAGAGATACACCTGCCTCTGCCTCCTGAGTGCTGCATTGAAGGGATGTGCCACCACTGCCCAGCTTTGATCCATGAAGTGTTCTAACGAAATTCTGGCAAGTTTTACTGTTCTTCCCTTTCCAGCAGACTAGAAATAGACACTCAAGGACAGGAAGTCTAGATCAGCAGCAGTGTGAGGCCCCAGAGTCAATCTTCAACACCCCCCCAAAATGTTTTGCTCTAATTTCCATAGTAGATAAATAAACAGAAGACAGACACACACATATACATTAAGACCTAAAATGATGAAGTCTTGACCACTGTCGTGTTACAGTGGCTAACAGTTCAGAAAGAGGTATGCAGAGTGTGTGTGACTGTGCAGGCTATGCCATGTGTGCCGACATGTTTGTTGTACTAATTTTAAATTCACTTGTATCTACAATAAAGGAGAAGTCACTTCTCAGTGACTTGAAGGACTACAGTGTCATCTGTAGCAATGCTTTCTCCAGCATAGGCATCTGGAACAGCCTTTATGAGGTGCTGCAGAAGCTCATAGCTGCTCCCCAAATGCTAGTCACGGACATCTCTGGTATAAATCAGAGGTCCTGGATGTGTAACCCAGTGTGGTTTACTTGAATTTGCCTTGTGTAGCACTCACAATTACAGAGTATTGTAGAACTTGGTTGTTGAGAGTTGCTGTTAAGTCTTAAATTCATGATGTTCTTCCATTTGATCATGGTCAGTCTGTATTTCAAGTGGCTTCAAAGTATGTAAATGCATGGTTGTAAATGCCTAATGTGCGGTCACTTTGTCCTTGGATCTTGGCTAGCATTTCACTTACATCACTGTCCCTAATTATCATTTCTACAAGTTGTGTAGATTGTCATCATATTGACAGATCTCTTTTCCATCTTGACAGACACTTGTTTTTCAGCATTTGTCTGTATTAAGTCCTCTATGTCCCAGGAGGGACAGGATGGTGTGTCCCTTTTGTTCTCAACCTTCCTAATACTGTGACCCTTTAACACGTTTCCTCAAGTGGTGACCTCCAACCATAAAATAGTTTTGTTGCTATTTCATTACTGTAATTTTGCTACTGTTATCAATTGTAATGTAGATATTGATAGGCAGGATACCTAAGATGTAACCACCAAAGGGGTCATGACCCATAGGCTAAAAACTGCTGATTTAGAGGCTAATTCAGAAGTGTGTGGAGACTGACTTTTCTGGACCCTCATAGAAGACACAAATGTGAAACTTTTTAAAAATTTTTTTTATTTATTTATTTTGTTTATTTGAAGAAGGATTTTTCTTTGTAGCCCTGGCTGTCCTGGAACTGTCTCTGCAGACCACACTGGCCTCAAATTCAGAGAGATCTACCTGCCTCTGCCTCCCAAGTGTTGGAATTAAAGCTGTGTGCCACTATTCCCCAACCTGAAACTTAGTTTTAATACATAGATTGTTGTGTGTTTTTAATTCTAGGATTATAAGAGATCACGGATTAGTTAACCTTAGAAAGTTCCGACGTGAGTATGAGCTGACCTTTTTCTTCTAAATTCTTCTAACACTGTCGAGGAGTTTCAGGTCATTGTGGGCGTGCTCGTAATCCCCATTGCATGCTAGCTAGCCTCACTAGGAAGAGTTAAAGGTTCTGATGCAGGACTGCTGCTGTCAGTCACTAGAAAGAGTGTCTAGCATACTGGAGGAGGTATTGATTCTTTGCACAGAAACCAAAAGCAAAACCAAACCAGAAGTATTGGAGGCAGCCCCACCCATAGTGACAATGAAGAGCCATTCGGGTATAGTCAGCAACGTTGCCTAAGGATTCATTGTTAGAGTAATTACAGCATGAATATTAATGGATCATTTTCTAGACAGTAGGGTTTTGAAACAATGTGTTAATCATAACCTCGGTCTTCAGGTTAGAAAAACATTTTTGTACAGCTGTAGAGATGGCCAACAATTAAGAGCACTTGCTGCTTTTGCAGAGGCTTGGGGTTTGGGTCCCAACACCCACATGGTGGCTCATTATGAGTTCGAGGGCATTTGATGCCCTCTTTTTACCTCTGTGGGCACATGTGTGGTGCATATACATACATGAAGACAGAGCACTGATGCAATTTTTTTCCCAGAAAAAGGGGTTGGGGGAGTCTTAGAGTTGGAAGAGTGTCTGCCTCAGTGCAGCATAAATCAGCTTGTCACGGGGATATTCCAGATGAAATACTCTTTGGATGTTTGGCTGATTTTTTTTTTTTTTTTTTTTCTTTTTGAGACAAGATTTGACTGATTACTCTGCCTGGCCTCCTGCCTCTACCTCAAGTACTGGGCATACAGACTGGTGCCCCTCAACTAGCTGGATGGTTTTTATATCTTTGCTTTCCCTGTTTCCCTGCAGTAATCTATATCTGAGATTTCGGCCAGTGTTGTTTGCTAACACAGGTTCTGCCTTTTTAATTCCCTTTCTCTCTTGACAGCAGTGCCTGCTCTTGTGCCTGGTCCCATGCAAATTAAAGGGCATGAGGAGGGACATCAATAGTACTTAGTGGTAGAGACAATCTCCATGATAACATCCTTTCGTGAGGTGCTATGATGCCGTAATTATGATTAATGACTTGTGTTCTCAGCTGTTCTGTTTGCGTGCTGTCATGGGCACCTTAGTCATGTGAGGTTAGGAAAATGTCTTTGCATTTCACTTCCTGTTTTAAAAAAATCATGCCACAAACTTAGAGGGCCTTACATTCTCTGACATGTTGTGTTTCAATTCTTCAGTGATGGAGCGTCGGTATCCTAAGGAGGTCCAAGACCTTTATGAAACGATGAGGAGATTTGCAAGGATTGTGGGACCAGTGGAGCACGACAAGTTCATTGAAAGCCATGCATGTAGGTGGTTTTTGGAGGGTGTGTGTGGGGGGGGTGAGACAGATTGAGATTTAAAAGCCAGAGGAATTGGGGTTTGCTAGCCAACACCTAACCTCCAGGCTTACTGAGAGACTGTCTCAAAGGAATAAGGTGGAAAATGATTTTACAGGACACCATGATGTCATCCTCTGGCCTCTGTGCATGTGTGCACCACACACAGAGACACAGATACCCCTACATCAAAGAGAGAGGAAACTTTAGTAACTTACAATTAGTAGAGGATTTTTGTGTTTTTTTGCTTGGTGGGAGTTTTTTGTTCTGTTTCTTTTTTGTCGACGTAGCCTAAAACTTTCTGAGTAGTGTTTGCTTAGCTCTGACTTACAATCCTCCTGCCTTAACCTTCCTAGAACTGCATTATAGGGGTGCACTACCATGGATAGCAGCTTTTCCTTCTTATAGCACATGTCAGGTGTCTAAGAAGCGGAGGGAACAGGATGCACCAGGTATCTGTGGCCAGCCTCAGTGGTTTTCAGCATAGTGGCCATCCAGCGTTATCTGACTGCCCACACCCTGCTCTCTTGACCATGAGCTGGTTATTCGGAAGTCAATTCCAAATACTGTATTTGTCTTACCTATAAATATTTATTGTTAAAAACTAGTTTAAGTCACAGGGATAGGGTTGTTGACTTGTGATAATGGTACTCCCATCTTCCTTCTTTCTCTGATGTTCCTGAGAACATTCAGCCCAGCTACAATTGGATCTTCCACTATAAAAAAATTAAAGTCCTTAATCAGAAAGGCCAGGGACTTCGAGGCGGCCTGCACTGGGGGCTTATTTCTATACTCCGCGCATGAGAGCTGTATGTTTATGTGGCTCCTTGACAAGGACCAGCCTCCACATGGAGAGGAGTCTAAGATAAGAGGTATCTGGGAGCCCTGAAAACAAATGACTCAAAGTCAAATCGAAGTCAACCTGACGACCTGTGTTCTGCTGATCCAACTTTTCCAGTCTGCTTCTCTGTGTTCTGCTTTCTCTTGGGGATCTCTCTATAGTCTACTTGCTTGCTGTTCTAAGAGATCTCTCTGACCATGCCCTGCTTCTTTGTGTGTGTCTGTGTCCACACGTCTGTCTGTCAGTTCTCTGACCAGTTCTCTCTTTTTAAAGAACTCTCTTGATAGCTCATCTCCTGCAGAACACAGGTCAAGTCTTTTATTTTACATATCAATCCAGTCATTTACTCCAGGTTTTCCTTTGATTATCTTATGAATCAGCATCCCAAGACCGGTGTTCTTAAGAGACAGTGAGCATACTTTTTTTTTCCTAATATTACAGAAGAATTCAGAGATCTGTTTGCCTTTTTATGCACAGATTATAAGATATTTGGGTGGGACCCTGCCCTGAAATTTCCTTTTTTACCACACCTGGGCCTAACCTTGTTCTATCTTAGACTGATCCTGAACTCTAGAATCTGCCTTTGTGTCTTTCTGACAAGCTGGCCTTTGTTCCTTTGGATTCATGAAGCCCCTTGTAATTCATATTGCATCTTTATATTTTGCATAGTTGAAAAATTATATATATTTTGAACTCATGTATTTTTAGAGCTCTTTCCCACAACCTTAAGGGCCATCCTGAAGGTCCCACACTGACCATTTTGTGGAGACATGGGCACATTCTTGATTCCTGGACTTGCCCTGTCCCTGATTCTCATGGAGGCATTGTCATAATGGGGAGGCCATTCCTCGGATGAGTGTGAAATATGTACATTATTACACACACAAGCCTCACCCACAGCAGCATCCACACTCTTAGAGGCTCACACTGGGGGCAGGGACCATATCACTCTGTCCCCTCCAGTTCCTTTAGTTCTGAGAAGTTTTATGTCTTGTTTTGATTTTCTAGAAACATTTTTCTACCATTCCTCTCACTGTGCAAATATTTCTCCAGAAGCACCCCAGGCTTTTGTCTGAGCCAGGTTGATTGTCCTGGGGAAGCACCTTCCTTGGTTGTCAGTGTTTGTGTGGTTGGTATCGAGTGACTATTCTTTCCTTCCTTCCTGTCCTGCTTTATATCATTCCTGGCCTATGGGTCACTACAGAGAACCACGCCCAGGGATGGCTTTTCTTTCATCCCATGTTTGAAAAGCACTCACATTGGAAGGTCCTATCACAGCATAACCCAGCAGTGTAGTGAGAGCTGTGCGCTCAGCAGCAGTTTGTGGTCCATGAAATATGCAGTGTTCTTTGGTCCCTAGAGGAAAAGGCTAAAAAGAAAGCAAGGCTTGAGTAAAGCTTTGTCCTTCCTTTTGCTGCAGAGCCTCATCCAGAGGCAAACTGCATCAAAGAACTTGACTGTGTGAGTAGAAATGCTAACACAGGGAAAGGTGTTAACATTTGAAATGAAAATATATAAAATATCCAATAAAATAAATAAATATAAAAAAAGAAATGCTAACAGAGTAGGTGGCAAAGGAACATTTAGGTTTAAAAAAATAAGTAAATTTTATTTGAGACAGGGTTTCTCCGTGTAGCTTTGACTGTCTTCGGACTCATTGTGTAGAACTGTCCTAGAATTCACAGATATCCTGCCTCTACCTCTGGAATGCTAGGATTAAAAGTGTATACCACCAGCAGCCAGCTAAAGCATTATGAATTGAGCCGGTTTTTCACATTTATCGATGTCTCCCAGTGGTTACCTCTGGAGAAGGCATTTGGAGAACAGCTGGACTAGACTCTTCTCAGCTCTTGGGGGGAGTATTATTATTATTATTATTATTATTATTATTATTATTATTATTATTATTCCTTCTCCCCCGGCCCTTGCCCCCTCTTGTTGGGTTTCTTGCTTTTGTTTTTGAGACAGGGACTCACTATGTAGCTCTGGCTGTCCTGGAACTCACTCTATGGGCCAGGCTGCCCTCAAACTAACAGAGATCTACTTGTCTCTGCCTCTCAAGTGAGTTCCAGGATAGCCAGGGCTACACAGAGAAGCCCTATTTCAAAAAAACAAAGGAGAGAGGTTGGGGATTTAGCTCAGTGGTAGAGCCCTGGGTTCAGTCCCCAGCTCTGAAAAAAAGAAAAAAGAAAAAAAAAAAAATAAAGGAGAAAGGGGACAGAAAAGCACCCTCAGAGGAAGTCTCCCAGCCTGCCTTGGTGGAATCACTGAATCACACCTAACTGCTCCCTGGCATTGATTTCTTTTCCAATTTTTCTCCTTTGTTCTCCTGGGAAAACAGTGGAATTTGAACTCCGAAGGGAAATCAAGAGGCTCCAAGAATATAGGACAGCAGGCATTACCAATTTTTGTAGTAAGTATGTTTGTACTACCTGCAGTATTTACAAATACAAGAAGTCTTGAAAACTTAACAGACAAAGAGACTTTCAGATGACTTCTTAAACTTCCTAGCAAAGTTTCATCTGTTCAGTTCCTATAAATATCATCAAATTATCAGGATAAAAATAAAGTTATGGCACACAGCAAAAAGAAACACTGCTTTAGAGTTGGGATCCACTTTGGCCCGTTAAGAAGTCTTAGCTGGGCATAGCAGCTCATGCTTTTATTCCCAGCACTGAGGAGGTGGAGGCAAGTAGATCTCCGTGAGCTTGGGGCTGGCCTGCTCTGTTTAGTATGTTCTGTAAAGTGAGACCCTGTCAACACACACAGGGTGAGGAAGGGTGGGGTATGTGATTCATATGTTTAACCTTAGCGTTTTAAAACTTACTCATGTACAGCCTAACATGTTTATTTACCAGCCTTCCTTCCACTGAGGTATGGTGCTTAGATCCAGTTTACTGAAGGTGCTGGTCATAATTGTATTAATAGCAGTAAATATCTAACATTTATTTAACATGTTCCAGGTCTGTGGGGTACATTTTACCTTCAAGTCATTGACTATTGTGATAGGCTTATGGGGTGTTGTTACTTCAAATTAATGAAGAAATCAGAGTTTAAAGAGATTATTGACATAGTTAATAGAAGGTCCAGGTCATAGGGAAAGGCTGTGCCTAGGCAGCATAGAGCTGGGGTTGGGGTGCTTTGTCAGTCTCTTAGGAATTCCTGAAAGCCACTGGAATGGTTGATGTATAGAAGCCACTGAGTAACTCTGCAGCTGAGCAGGATACATATGATGACTCACTAGGTTGCGTGATGCTGGTCTCTGTGCCTGTGGGAAACGGAGGTTGTAGTACGAAGGGCTTTATTGTTGTACTGGAATTGGTTTTGATGGAAGAATATATGCACTTATGTGCCCTTAGCACCATATAGCTGACGTGTAGTTTAGTGGTCTAGGACTAACTATCTTAGGACACTAAAGCCCTGGGTCAAATGAAAACAGTAAAACTGTAGTCACTTCCAAAGGCAAGGATGTGAGTGACATTGATTTGTACCTTTGGGAATTTTCTTTCAAAAATGTCAACTCTCAAAAGGGAATAAAAATGCTCAGTGTTAAGGGAGATTCCCCATGCAGACGTACACTTGGAAGGGACCTGTGTTGACTGAGCCGTTAGCAGGCCATCTGCTCTGTTGGGCTGCCCTGCAGTCATGTGTTTCCTACCCTCCAGGCGCCAGGACTTATGACCACCTGAAGAAGACACGAGAGGAGGAGCGCCTTAAACGCACCATGCTCTCAGAAGTTCTCCAGTACATCCAGGACAGCAGTGCGTGCCAGCAGTGGCTGCGCCGGCAGGCTGACATGTGCGCAGTTAGTCAGGGCTGAGGGAAGCACTCCTTCCGGCATACTTGGCCTTCTTATATATTTGTGGGCATTTTTGTGGGTACTTTGGATAGAAGAGTAGTAAGAATTTTTATAAATCCATCTAAAAACTATAGAACTGGCAGGCTTAAGAAACAGAACTGGTCATATGCAATTCTCTGTTTCTTCTTTGTTCTTGTTTTAAAAATTAGTGAATTTATAGTAGGTTGTGGTGGTACTTAGTAACTAATGCCATCTCAACCCACTCTTGCCCCTGTCTGCTCACTTAGATAGTGGTGCGATTTTTGTTCAAATTCTCCTTCCCTATGAATAGCTTTAGTGATGTCCCCTGTTAAGAGCCCTTAGCAAAGGAAACGTTATTTTTCGCCTCAGGATACATTTTCTTTTCTGTACAGTGAGATGTTCTGTAAAATTATAATGTAGTCTCACTCTGGCTTTTCTTGAGTGTTCTTCCTGATAAATGTACCCAGTCTGTGAGGAGTTTTAAAGTTACCTTCTTTGAGGCAGCCAGTGGTGGCACATGTCTAATCCCAGCCCTTGGGAGGTAGATGGAGGGGAATCTGCGCTCCAGGCCAGCCAGTGCTACACAGGAAAACCCTGTCTCAAAAAACAAACATCCTTCTCTGGTATGACCTAAGTTTGAATTCTTTTCTTTGTTTTAGTGATTCTGGGCTGAGTCCTTCTGTTCTGATGGCTTCCAACTCAGGTATGATTTCTCAGACTAATGTGAGTGGTTTTGTGGGTTGTTGTGTTTGTTTGTGTGTTTGTTTGTTTCTTCAGCACTGGAGATTGAGCTCAGGACTCTCTCATACTGTACCAGAGCAAGTGTGGAATAGGATAGCTATATTTCAAGGGGTCATAGGGACACTGCTACCCTCCTTCTGTGGAGCATGGTTCTTTGGTAGAGTGAACATGGTCAGCTGTTGCCACGGTTTGCACACCAGCATGCATTCAGACTTCTCAGTTAGAGCAGAACTCAGTGTTTGCAGTCAGTTTGCAGTCTGTCGCAGAGTTGCAGTGGGTTTGGGAGGTGCTATGTGAAGAGCTTTGTATTTGACATGAGCGACAGGTTGTTTGCCAGAGAATCAAGAATTTCTTGTAAGTTAGAGACTTAGGGGATTTCTGTGTCTGAACTTTATCCCTTTTGAGTTTGCTCTAAGTTGACAGAGCAAAACTAAGCCAAGTGTAGTCTGATGGGTCTTGGTGACTGTTGTCTGTAAATACATATTTGGAAAAGATACTAGTTGTGAAGTTCGTGAGCCAAAATTCTGGTCCTAATCACCACTCACCCTTTCCCCATATAACAGTGTTTCTCCTAATCTGAATATCCAGACCACTTCACCATCAGACCCATAGTGGTCTGCTGTCACCCAGTTGCCAGATCAGCATTCTCCATAACAAAGCTTTGAAATGTTTTTCTGTAACACTAACTATGATGACACTCATCTATAATCCCAACCTGGGAGACTGAATTAGGAGGATGAAAAGTTTGGGTCTAACCTAGGCTACATAGTGAGACTTTGTCTCAAAGAAAACAAAATCTTCATATTTTCAGGATCTAGTAGTGCTCAGATGTAGGCACTGAGTATATAATTGTTTTCCTTTGTTTCAAGTAATTTTTTATTTAAATATTTATTTTATGTGTATGTGCCTGATAAATGTGTGTGTGTGTGTGTGTGTGTGTGTGTGTGTGTGTGTGTGTGTGTGTGTGTACCACATGTGCCTACAGAGGCATCAGGTCTTCTGGAACTGGAATTACAGATAATTGTGAGCTCCCTGATTAAATGCTGGAAAACTGAAACTGGATTCTTTGCAAAAGAATTAAAATCTGTAATTAAATAAATATTTAATAAATAAATACTAAGTAATGTTTGCTAATTACATTGAGTGCCCACCCTTTTCTGGTTTCTTTATCTTTTTTTTTTTTTTTTCTTTTTTTTCTTTTTTTTTCGGGACCGAACCAACCCAGTTTCTTTGTCTTTAATCAGCACTCACTCGCCATTTCCTCCTAAGTTGTGTTAGCCAGCTTGCCTGCCTGCCTTCCCCTTGTGTCAATGCTGAGATTCCTGGCTCCCCTTTATGCTCTGAATTGCTCTTCAGGCAGTAAAGACTGGGAGCCCAGCATCCCTGATTGTAGCTTAGCCTTGGGAGACTTGAGAGGTAGTACATGATTTTATCTCCATTTCTGAGCATTCAAGGTAAGCCCTTAGCCCTTTTGATGTCCCTGAGAATCAGGTTTTCCAGAACAAAGTAAGCAGTTCTTTCCTTCTGCCCCATTCCAGTGCCAGTCCCCACAAACTTACCTCATTTCATCCATCCCCATCTGAGCATTCATCCTAAGCATATATTCAGAATAAAACGAGGGGCAGGTGACAGCTCAGAAGGGAAAGGTGCTTGGGATGCAAGGCTGGCAACCTGCTAAAACTAGAAGGCTGCTAAAACTAGCACCACACAGCTGTCCTCTGACCTTCACATCTGTGTCCTGTGCACCCCACATACCTTATGATCATTGTAATACAATTAAAAAAACACCCTTATGCATTAATCTTTTTTTTTTTTAAAGACTTATTTATTTCATGCATGTGAGTACACTGTCGCTGTCTTCAGACATACCAGAAAAGGGCATCAGATCTTATTACAGATGGTCGTGAGCCACCATGTGGTTGCTGGGAATTGAACTCAGGACCTCTGGAAGAGCAGTCAGTGCTCTTAACCGCTGAGCCATCTCCCCAGCCCCTGCATTAATCTTTATATATTGGTCTGACATGGCTACCTCCTGCTTGGGATTCTTTCTCAGACATGAAGTGATGTTGGTCTTAGCTTTATCATATAGTAAATACAGCATTTGGCTTGTTCCAGTGTGGATCTTTGGGTTAAACATAACTCACTTCTTTTCAAAGAAAAATAAACAAGCAAGGCCTTCAGTGGCTTTGATCTGAAGGTATATAGTACTTGGCTAATTACCATGTATGCCTTGTCCTGCTGGACACTAGTGACAAGAGCAAATATCTCCAGAAGGATCCCTATCTCCATTCGTTCAGCTGTCAAGACAGATAGAACATAACCTTTCGGTACAGGATGAACATCTGGTTCCAGCATTTAGAGGAACCTGTTTGAGAGAAACAGATAGCTAATAACTCAGTATGCTGTGCAGTCATTGAGACGAAGGTATACATGATCGGATCTGTATTATGATAGAGCAAAGAGCACATAGATTGTTATTTTTATTTCAAATGAATGTTACAGTGGCTGTATTAGTTACTTTTCTATTGCTGTGATAAGACACCTTAACTGAGGCAACTTATAAATGAAAGGGTTTATTTGGGTTATGGTTGCAAAGAGTTGGAGTCCACGATCCAGGGCAAAGGCATGGCAGCAGGAACAGCGGAGGCTGTCATCTTGACCTGCAGTCAGGAGGCAGAGCACACACTGGGGATGACAGGAGGCTTTTGAAACCTCAAAGCACACTGCCTTCTCCAGTGACATATCTGTTAAGACCACACCTTCTAATCTTTCCCAAACAGTTCCACCAATTAGGGACCAGGCATTTAAATATCAGCCTGTTGGGGCTGGTCTCATTCAAACCACTACAGTGATGGAGGAGCTAGCTACACCAGCCCACAGGAGTGGATCAAGCTCTCCGTTGTACACTTGAACAGTTACATCTCTGTGAATATTCGTTCTTTTCAATCTGTCCATAGGAAGACGCAGTGCACCACCCTTGAACCTCACGGGTCTCCCTGGAACAGAGAAACTCAATGAAAAAGAAAAGGAGGTAATAAAAGAGGGACCTGGGGGAAGGAAAAGACGGGCTGATTAATTCTTCTGTTCTCATTAGAATCCATTACAAACGGTCCCCAGCTCCGAAAAAAAAAGATTAGAATCCATTACAATGTCAAACCTATTTTACTGCACTTGTCTAGCGTGCACAGCTCTTGTCTGAGAAGTCTGGGAGCTAAAGAGCTAACCTTGGCAAGCACCAGAAAACTACTTTCATTTCACAGCTCCCTTTCCCCTTTCAGAGAGAAGTTCATACAATGATGTCAATTGGGTAATAGTGGTAGCTGTCATGTGTCGAGCATTTAATGTAAGTCAGCCTTTTTGTAGACCTAAGGTAGCTTTTACACGAAAATAGGACTTTCCTATTAATATTAAAACGGTTGCCTTGAGAAGTTCTGCATTTATTCTAACAGTGTAGCCATTACTTAAAATGTTTTTGTAATGGTCTCCAAAGCATGTTTATAAGTGTCGGGAAAATAATTCAGTGTCACATAGAGTTGCACATTAGTTTTGCTTTGAGACAGCATCTCACGATGTAACACTGACCGGCCTGTAACTAAATGCCTGTGTAGTGCTGCTGGCCACAGATTGAACAGAGATCTGCCTCCCTCTGCCTCTCAGGTACACTCGCACACACAAATACACCTACAACACACTAATTGATTAATTTTAATTTTAAAAAGTATTGTGAATTTCTTTAGCATTGAAATCAGGAAATTATCCCTGTATTGCTTTTTTCTGTTTCTAACATTTAAATCTGCACTGTGGAGTATATCTTTAATTTTAGCACTAGAGAGCCTGAGACAGGAAGAGATTTTAAGGTCAGTCTAGGCCTCATAGCAAAGAGGCTGTCTTAAAGTAAACAAAAATCTACTTGGGTGGTACTTTAATCCCAGCCTTGGAGGCAGAGGCAGGAAGATCAGGAGTTCAAGCCAACCCACATAGTTGTCTCGGCCATCTCGTTAGTTCACAGGCAACCTGACCCCTGACCCCGTCTCAAAAAAACCAAACCAATGCAACAAACAAAACATGGAACAAGAGGAGCTGGTCTCTTGCTCCATTGCAGTTCCTAGTGTCTGTCTCCCCATAGCATCTGTTTATTTAAGAAGTCACGGGGGCTGGAGAGATGGCTCAGAGGTTCAGAGCACTGAATAAATCTTTTTTTTAAAAAAGTCACGATGCAGGGACCTTTACTAGTTTTATTGTATCCATCAGAAATAATTAACATTTTTTTTTGGTGGGTAGAAAGAAGTATGTGTTAAAGAAAGTTACACACCAGTTTCTGTGTGTGTGTGTGTGTGTGTGTGTGTGTGTGTGTGTGTGTGTGTGCGTGCGTGCGTGCGTGCGTGCGTGCGTGCGTGCGTGCGTGCATTCCAAGCGTTCTTTCGGTGCTTATCCACATGATGAGGACCCAGAATGCTCCTTGCTGAGTAGTGGCAGGTGAACTGAACTCAACCTACTTTCTGCAATCCAAGTAAGGATGGCCTCTTCCCCGTGGTAGGAGATTGTAAAAGCATAGGCTACTCTCTTCTGCTAATACCAACAATGAGTTTTACTCTCAGGAATCCAGTCACCTGCGATGCCACCACCCCTCAGTGCTCTGGTGTGCTTTATGGCATTTCCCTGAACAGTGTCTGAATGGTGCTAGGCATCCACCCCAGGCATTTAGCACTCAACTCATGGGCAAGCCGGGCAGCTCCTCGGGACGTGTATGTGTTCCCTGACTAAACCCTCGAGGCCTTCACTTGCTGAAGGCTCTCCTGCATCACATCTTACCTTTTTCTTCCTGAGCGTCTGTCTCCAGAGAAGAGAGGAAGTGGAATGTGGTCCAGCCACTCAACAGCTCCCATAAATAGTTGGAGGTTGATGTCGCATTTTTCAAATGCATTTGGAGTGTGTGAAGAGGAAGGGAGGGGTATGTGTGTGCCATGAGATGCTATAGAGGTCAGAAGACAATGTGAAGAAGTTGTTGGTTTTCTCTTTTCACCATGTGAGTCCCAGCAATCAAACTCCGGTTGTCAATCTTGGTGGCAAATGCCTTTACCTGCTGAATACCACCACCACCACCCCCTTTATTTTGGGGTTGCTAGACATGCTGGATTAAATTGTGAGAATGATAGTGTTAATGTTTATTAAATATGTCCTGTCTTACAGCTCTGTCAGGTGGTAAGGTTGGTACCTGGAGCCTATTTGGAATATAAGTCTGCTCTATTGAATGAGTGTCACAAGCAAGGAGGCTTGAGACTGGCACAAGCAAGAGCACTCATCAAGATAGACGTGAACAAAACCCGGAAGATCTATGACTTCCTCATCCGAGAAGGGTACATCACGAAAGCCTGAGTCTCTGCTTGGCAGTGCAAGCCAGAACAGTGAACGTGGCCAGTCAAAGGGCAGTGTCCATATTCCGGAGACTCCTGCTTGAGTTGGATTCTTACTGTGAGAAGAAACCTCTTCTCGGCCCTCTGTCAAGTGCTCCTTTTGGGAGAATAGTGCTGCAGCCTGTGTGCTCTCAACACCATGGGCGTTCATTCCGACCACCTCTTGTCAGTCAGACAAGAGCCATAGGACCTCAGGTCATGGCTTTGGTGGGCATAGAGGGAAACCGAGCCACAGCATTTCATCCCAGAAGGCCAGCTAGGATCCACGTACTAGAGAGTAAAGGTCACTCACTCTGCCTTCCCATCTTGTGGGCAGATTTTAAATGAAGGTTTTAGAGTGCAGGAAAGCCAAGGATTTTTCTTTTTTTTATCCTGACATCTTAGTTTACGAGATGAAGAGGTGGAACTTTCCCCCATGGTGGTCTGTCTGGAACTTGATTTTAACTGTAATGTCTGGCTTTGTACTTTGCAGTCTGGCTGTCTGATGTGCAGTCGACTGGAGGAGGTGGCACCGGATATAAAATGTCTGTTATTTTTAGAATTAATGGATTAAAGTGTTTTGCTATGTAACTTGTGGGTGTGTCAGATGTTCTGGTAACTTAAGCACAGCTTGGGTTGTTGGATGTCCCAAACACGCTGCACTGTCTACTCACACGTGTGTCCTGTGTCCTGGTCTCACCTTTTTACCCTGGGTTTCCTAGGAAACCAGGCCCATGAGGACGGAGATGATGCAACTACCCCAGCTCTGCTTCCATTCAGACCTGAACCCTAATTTCTCAGTGGTGAAAGCCTAGTCTGCAATAAAAGCTGCTTTTCAAACACAAGTAAAGCCGTTTCCAATAGACTCACCAGCTGTGGGATGAGTAGTTCTGCCACATCTGACACGCAGTCCTCAAGCCAAACAGTCATGGCTATCTCGAGTCTGATGTAAGCAAAGTGGCAGGTAGGTATAACTTAGACTGCACAAATCACCCCCAGTAGCCAATTCTTTCACTCCTTTAACATTCATACATGCAGTGAACATGTACTTTGTCAGAAGCACATAATCAGACTTGTAACTGTTAGAAATGTGTATGCAGCTTGCTAATAGATATCCAGAGAATGAGAAATTAGTGCACAATTGACAGTTCATGGGTGGCCGGGTTGGGAGGGGGGAACGGACTTGGCATGATCAGAGGACAGCTTTTAGTGTTGGTTCATTTCTTCCACCACGGGCTCTGAAGTGCACTCATGTCGTCAAACTGATGCCCAAGCACTTCTGCCCACTGAGCATCCTCCTGGTCAGTTTTCCTTAAAAAGGACAACTTTTTGTCTTATTACTGGGTTATTGTAATAACCAGGATCTGGGGGGGCGGCACTTGGAGGAGGAGAAATAAGATCAAAATATGTGAGAACAATTTTTAAAAAGGACAACTTGTGGAAATGGTTTTCTTTCTTTAGTAGTCATTCTTAGAAACTGCATTTTATCACCACCATCAGCCCTCGTTGGTTATAGTTTCCATCCCGCTGTGAAAGGTAAACTCTGTTCTGAGACTTGGGATACAGTAGACTCTGCTGTTTGCTGATGGTTGTTGTAGTGTGAAGAGTTTTAATCTTGATTAAGGAAAGCTTCCTGAGAGGAGGGCTTTTGAGGCTGAGATGAAGGGGGGGGGGGTGGCAGATAGAAGTGGAGAGCCGTTCTAGACAGAGGAGGATGGGGTGTGGGCAGCAGTGGGAGGGAGGGAACAGGCCAAGAGATCTGGCTAGGACACAGGCCAGCTGTGGCCTCCCAGATGGGAGGCTGGTAGGACAGACAAACCTGAGGAGCAGCTGCATGCTGGAGTGCTGGGGATTAGTAGACAACAGCAGAAGGTAAGGCTGTCATTGCAGATCTCTGGACGTCAGAAAGCAGGGTTACTGAGCCCAACTTTGTAAAATTTCAGGCCTTATGTTTTGAAATTTCTCAAAAGGTTTAGCCTTATTTTGAGTAAGGAGTTGTCTGATTGTTGGGGGGGGTGTGAACTTTTTGGTTTTGGGGAGGTGGTTTTTTTTGTTTGTTTTGTTTTTCTCATTTTGAGACATGCTCTTACTGTGTAGCCCAAGCTGGTCTCAAATTTTGTAATCTTTTTTGCCTCAGTCTCGGGTGCTGGGATTATGGGTGTGTGCATCTATGCCCGTGCCTAGTGACTACTTTTCCCCCGCAAGGAGCTAGAAGTTGAACAGGTCACACTCTTGCCTGTCTAGTGCTGCATTTCCAGTCGTGGAATTCCTGGACAGGAGTCACTGGATCACTTACTTTAGAAAAGCACTTGCTGAGTTTGATATTGCTGTCCTAGTTTCCATGTGTGTTCTTAACACCTAGACTAGGCTACCTAGTGCGGGCAGGAGGCCTTTCGTTACCATTGCATGCTTCTCTGTATCCTCCTAGGGTTGACTGAAAGCCAGCTGCACTGATGGTGCTTGCTCTTATCCTGATCAGTTCAGAAAAGTTTACTCTCCAAATGTCAACCCCCCTCCTTCTGCCTCCCGTGTTTTGGGATCACAGCTGTGGTCCACTACACCTGCTTATCCATCTGTTTTAAAGGATGCCTTTGGGAATACCTTCAAGATACACACTATGTTGTTCACAAAATACACAAAACTCAATCTTACAACTTATGATATGTATGGCATTTTATGTTTGAATTGTTAACCTGTACCTGTTTTCCTTTCTATCACACTTAGCCACAGGTAGACAGCCTACCAGATCACCCCAAAAGAACCAGTTCAGGTACAGTGTCTGTGGCCTAGCTAAGACAAAAGGTTTCTTTTTAGTGGGATACCAGTCCTTTGAGTCCCACCGGCCCCGAGAAACTAAACAGGATCTTAGCTAAAGTAGGATCAGAGCAGTCGGGATAGCCATAGTCATTCAAGCATAGAATTAGCTGGGGAATGAAATAAAACAGAAAAGAACAGGATGTGTGCAGTGATACCTGTAATCCAGCACTCAGGAGGCAGAGACAGGAGGATTGCTGCATTTGTGGCAGCTTGGTTTTCACATCCAGTTTCTCTATCTAATAGCAGAGAAGCTCTTGTTGGTTGTCCTGGCTTCCAGTGTTTGAGATGTTCTGCCGTGGAAATGTACTAACTGCCTTTTGATTTTTGTTGAGCAAGCATTCCGTCAGTGACGTAGATATTTGCAGGAAAAGATGCTTTGTTTGTATCTCACATTAAAACATTAAAATCTCTTTCTCACAATGAGTTAGTTTAGTTTCTTCCTTCCTTCCTTCCTTCCTTCCTTCCTTCCTTCCTTCCTTCCTTCCTCCCCCCCCCCCCCCCTCTCTCTAAGACAGGGTTTCTCTGTGTAGCCCTTGCTGTTCTCAGACTCAGAGATCTGCTGGGATTAAAAGCGAGCACCAGCACCGCCAGGCTATGATGAGTTTCTTGTTACACAAGCATCTTGTTACTAGGTTCTTTCCCTATTGAATAGAACAGGAATGAAATAAAGCAATGAATACACTTATTCCTAGAAGTTTTAAAACCCAATCCCCCCACCCCCCAACAAAAGAATCCAACAGATGTAGCCTTGATGGTCACTTGTACTGGATTTATATTTGAAAACCCTGTGGTTGATCTTTGCCAGCCCACATTGTCCTGTGTCCTTTAGGGCCAGATAATTGAGTCTGATGAACTTTACTTCAGAGTACAGGTGGTAGATTTCTTTGGCATCAGACTCAATTGTTAGGCTGAATTAATCTTGTGTTCTTTACCATGCAAACCCTTCAGTTTGTATTAGTCAGGATCTCCTGTGGTTTGAAGTCTTACTTGACAAAATACCAGTGACTTACTAATAAGCCTCTGTCCATAGTTAACAGGGAACAAAATCAGCATCCTAGGAAGAGTGGGAAGAAGCTGCCATGAGGCTGGAAATGTAGCTCAGTTGGAATGTTTGCCTAGTACGCATGAATCTCCTGGGTTCAGGTCCCAGCACAGCATAACTGTAATTTCCAGATTCAGGAGAGGAAGGTAGGGTCAGCAGTTCAAGATCAATGTTGAGCTACATATGGTGCTAAAGGCCAGCCTGGGCTACCTGAAACCCCATCTCCAAAAAGAAAAACCAACACATGAAGATTGGGAGATGACTCATTTGATGAAGTACTTGCCTGACACAGGACCTGAGTCTCCAGCATTCACATAGAATGCTAGGAACTCAATATGAGCCTGTAGGTGCAGGGGAAGCAGAGAGGAGGATCCAGAGTGCTTGCTGGCCAGAAGACCTAACAAAATGGGTGGGCTCCAGCCTCATTGAGAGACTGTCTCAAAAAAGCAAGGTGAATAGTGATTGGGGGGGACACCCCGGTCTCTTGGTGCTCCTGTGCACACATGAACTTGTACACACACTTAAGCCAACCCTTTCTTAGAACGCTGTACTGCCATCGTATTTAGCAGGCTGACAGCCAAATTCCAGCTCTTGACACGCCTAATGTTTCTCTTTGGAGGATTGTGTTGAGTGCATTCTCCCTCTGACTTTGAGTAATCCGTTCTCTCAGTGAACACCAGAAAACTATTGTGTGCTTCCTGCCCATCTCCACTCTTCATTTACGAAGTTCCTTTAAAACAACAAGCATTTCAGGAAACGAAGCAAAGATGAGTTGTCAGCACAGAAGTTAATGTGTAAGTGTCGCCTGGGCAGAAGAAGCTCCAGGAAGTCTGTTTTTGTTCTAGTCCTTTGTAATAATATTAGAAAGTTGTCAGAGTGGAATGGAAAGTTTCCAGTCTAATCATCCCCTTAAAAAAAGACTGTCAAAAGGATTGGAAACATGCAGAGAGTCTTTGATAAGTCCAGCTCCAGGGTACAAAGGGTCTTGGAGATGGGCAGACTGACTGAAAGTTTTGACAAGATGGGGTAGACAGTAAGATATCATGAGGATCCTCCATTGGAACTGGAGAGGCAGGCGCTATCGTCTCCACCTGTTTCCACCTTTGTCCCTGTCACAAGCCTCACCTTAACCAAAACAAGCTGCAGCAAATAGAGCCTATCCACCAAACCCAGCAGTCATGTATCTGCCATCCAGCCACAGCTAAGCAATGTCAGCTTCACCTGGCTTCCCACCCCGTCAAGAACATCTTTGTCTGGTTCTGGTCATGCAGAGCTGTAGATTCAGGCTGCCTGCCAGCTCTTAAGTCAAGGTATGGGTTTTAACTTCATGAACCAAAGCAAAAACAGCTTTGCAAAGTCTCCCAGGAGCGCCACCGCCCCCAACAGCTGCAGAGAAGAAGGCGTTTGTGGGAGGGAAGGGTAGCTATAGACGTCATTGCATCATCCAGATCCCAGCTGTGACCTGGCTCAGAGTTTTCCAGTTAAAAATAACCGTGGCTTAGACTTGGGAAGAAAAAAGTAAACTGTTGCATCTCCATGGAAACCGGTGGGGGTGAAGCACTGGATTTCCAGCACACATAACAAGATGGAATGGATGAAGAGGCCGGAAAAGTAGCCCTGCGATGAAAGGTGACACCCCTAATTAGCATCCAGGATATTAGCATCCAGGATGTAGTCAGACACAGCCTCAGGGCTTTGCAAGAATGATCTGTTTACAAGCGAGTATGCATCTTGGGCCTGTTGAAGCCTACTGGAGTCTCCCAGCCTTCCTGTAACAGATTTGCTAGTGTTTAGCAAAGGGGCAGATGAACAGGAGGACAATAGGTGCTATGGTACTATCCCAGAATTCTGCTGCCCTGTCACTCACAGACCTTCATGTACATATTCAACAGCTTGAGATGACACAGATGGAATTCCATAACCAGAGAGGAGCCTCCAGACTTGAGCGCTGACGTGTACACTCGTTTCTCCTTAGCAGGACCGGGTTTTTCCTCTTCTGGTGTTTTAGGAAATTATGTAAAGCATCATTAATTGTTCTAGATGTCTTTAAAGCAGTGTCTCCTGTGGGGTGTGGTGGTGCACACCTTTGCTCCCCAGGACAAGGGAGGCAGAGGCTGGCCAAAGGACAGCCAGGGCTACCTAGTGAGACCTCCCCACCCAAGAAAAGAAATGATGTCTCTTTCCATCTCTGGGATTGTCAACCACTGTAGGTAACTGTTCTTTGGGGCGATTATCTTAGTTTTTATTCCTTTTTTAAAATTTAGGTTTATTTTATTATTCTGTATGAATAAATGTTTTACATGCGTCTATGTATGTGCACTGTGTGCCTGGTGCCAGTGAAAGTCAAAAGAGGGTATCAGATCTGGAACTGGAATTATGGATGGTTGTGGGCCACCATTTGGGTTCTGGGAACTGAACCAGAGTCCTCTGCAAGAACAATGAGTGCTCTTAGCCATTGATCCATCCTCTACCCCAGCACTGGTGTTAAATAAAGAATTTATACAGCAAATTACAGGAGGAGGAATATTGTGCATTATTGGCTTTTGGCAAGTGTTTTCTTTCTTTTTTAGATTTATTTATTTATTACATATAAGTGCACTGTAGCTGTCTTCAGACACACCAGAAGAGGGCATTGGATCTCATTACAGATGGTTGTGAGCCATCATGTGGTTGCTGGGAATTGAACTCAGGACCTCTAGAAGAGCAGTCAGCGCTCTTAACCTGAGCCATCTCTCCAGCCCAAGTGTTTCCTTTATTAGGGACATTGGAAAGATTTGCACAGTAACCTGTTCACTACTATTTCTCTTGAGGCGTATTGTTTGAGTCTCAGAATTGCAGTGCTGAGGATGGTCTTGAGCTCTTGGTTACCCTGCCCCTTCCTGTCAAGTGCTAAGATGGCCAGCCTTTGCTACCATCCCCAGTTCTCTTGTTCCTTGTTTAGTAACAATATAACCTTAGATCAGATCCTTCACTTTTCAAGTCTGAAGCATGGCTGGGTTCGGCAAAGATCAAGTTGGACAAAGCACATAAGATAGCTGGCGTCTTCCCTTCCCTTGGACCCTTTGACAGTTTAGCTGTAGCCAGGCAAGAATAGGAGTAGGATACTTGTATGCATAATTCAGATCCTGTTAGAATCACTCAGGGTCACACAGAGGTGCTAAGATTTGAAAGATACAGAACAGATACTAAAGCAGATGTGAATTTGCCAAGGATGCTGTTTATTTTGGAATCCTGCATCATCACCATAGCCCTAGCATTGAGTTAAGGCCAGAGAGTAGGGACAGATTTTACGTTACCTAGTTTTTCTAGGCTTGCCATAATGTCTCCCATACTGCATACCTTAAGAAGCTACACAGTGGTATGCAGCAGGATTTCAACTGTAAAACCACAGCAAATCTCAAATAGGAAACGGCAGTGATCCAGTGGCCTAATGGAAAAGTCATTAGCCTGGGAGCTGGGCTCAAGCCCTAGAGATTACTTTGCTAGGTGTGGTAGGTGGCACACATTTTTAAACCCAGCATTTGAGAGACAGAGGCAGGAGAATCTTGAGTTCCAGGCTAGCCAGGGCTATATACTGAAACCCTATTTCAAGGGGAAAATATAAAATGGGGCTGGAGAGATGGTTCAGAGTTCAGTTCCCAGCATCCACCAGTCGGCTCACGCCTATCTGTAACTCCAGTTCCAGGGAATCCAACACCCTCATACATATACATGCATGCAAAATACCAATGCACACAAAATGAAAATAAAATAAAAATCAATTTTAAAAAAGAAAAAAACATAGGGGTTGGGGATTTAGCTCAGTGGTAGAGCGCTTGCCTAGCAAGTGCAAGGCCCTGGGTTCGGTCCCCAGCTCCGAAAAAAAAGAAAAGAAAAAAAAAAAAAACCAAAAAAAAAAAAAAAAGAAAGAAAAAAACAAAGGAAAAGCACCCCAGAATCAAAAAATCAAACTTTGTACACTGAGAGCCCTGATCACTATTGTTCTGTCTCAAGGATGACCTCAAAGCTAGGCTAATTTGTCAACCAGAGGGTGGGACATAAATAGAAAATGCAGCATTCTTTTTCATTAAAAAGGTCGTGTGTGTGTGTGTGTGTGTGTGTGTGTGTGTGTGTGTGTGTGTGCCCAAGAAGGTCAGGAGAGGGTACTAGAAGAAGGCATTGAATCCCATGTAGCTGAAATTGTAGGCAGTTGTAAGCTACCCAAGGTGGATGTCAGGACCAAACAGGAGTCTCCTCCTGGGAGAGCAGTATGCATTCTTAACTTCTGAGCCATCTCTCCAGCCCTGCAAACATTCTTCTTAGGAGACACATGGAAGTCAACATCAAGAGCAGTCACTGCCCAAGCAACTAAGAATATTCTGGGAAGAAGAAGACATCAGAGTGGAATCAGAGTAGAAGTCTTCAGCCTCTGCTCTCTGTGTCTAACCAGTATGTCCTTCTGAAGACACTGAACTGCTCCACAGTAAGTGGTTGTGGCCAGGAGGACCCAACCTTGGCTGGGCACCTACAACCTGTACTTTTGTAACTGATGGCTCCTAAAGTAATTGACATCAATAAACACATATTTATAGTCTAGAAAGTGCCAATCCATTTGCCACAGGTAACTATTTAAATTTGAAGTGGCACAGGCTTTGTGGCACAGGCCATACATCCAGGCCTGGGAAGGCAGAGGCAGGTGGACCTCTATGAATTTGAGGCTGGAGGCTAACCAGGGCCACACAATAAAACCCTGTCCAAAAGGGAAAAAGTTCCTCTGGGGTTGGCCAGAAGGCAGTTAAGAACATTGTTCAAGATGTCCTAGGTTGGACACTCAGCACCCACATGGTGCCTCACAAACACCTGTAACTACAGTTCTCGGGGATCAACTGCCCTCTCCCAGGCTCTCTGTGGGTACTGGGCACCCACATGGTGACAGACATTCCTGTAGACAAAACAGCCATACAGATTAAATGGATACATTTGAAGTTGCCAGGCTGGGGGATTGAGTTCAGTTGGCACAGTGCTTGCTGGCCATGCACAAGGACCCTAGTTCAATCACTGGTACTATAAATAAATAAATTCAAATCAACTAAAAAGGACTAACGTTAGAAAATGAGTTCCCGGTCACACAGGCTGTACATCAAGGGCTTAGAAGCCAGCAGAGGCTCTTGGAGCTCCTGTGTTCTACAGAAAAGATATTTGAGTCATCCTTTCTACTTAACCTAGATCATTAGCACACAGTGTCCATAGAAGGGTCTCTAGTCGCACAAGCTTGTCTCTCCCTTCTTAGGCAGGGTGTGACTTTTCCTGGAAGGCTTATAGCCCATAGTTCACAAAAGATGTCCTGCTCCTTGTCACCACCCAGAGCTTACTCATGCCCAAGTAATAATGTAAACAGAAATGAACCCAACAAGCAAAACTGGCTGGAGTTTTAGGCGTGTGACTGTTACCAAGCTGTGACATGACTGAAGGACTGTAGGTTCTCAACCTGTGAGCCAAGACCCTTTCACAGGGGTCCAATATCAGATAGCCTTCATATCAGATATTTACATTCTGATTCAAAACAGTAGCAAAATCACGTTTATGAAGTAGCAACACAATAACATTATGGTTGGGGGGGGCACTATAACATGAGGGACTGAATTAAAAGGTGGTGTCACTGAGGAGGTGGAGAAGCACCAATAGAGATTTTGCTATTTTTACACTAGTGTGTCAAAAGCAGGTCTGGAGGCAAATTGCTGAACTAATCAGCCAGGAAGATATCTTCCCCAAGCAGTTTGAACTCAGTGCTGGAGCCTAATCTTAGTCTACTTTTCTTCTTACATTAAAAGGTTAATTTTGTTTAATTTTAAAGCGCTGATGCTTTTTATGGCATCAAATCTCTTCAGTCTCGGCCGTTTTAGCTCTCCCTGGATTATCACTAAAATGCCTTTGGTGTTATATTTTCGTCTGGAAAACAGACAAAACTTCTAGATATTCCAGCACCCACAAAAAGACTCTGAATCTGGTTGGCCAGCGGAGATTAAAAAAGAAAGTAAATAAAACAAAAATCTCCAGGTTTTACTTGAAGATGTTAGAGGCTGTAAGAAAGTCCTGAGTGCGCCGTGCTCCTCTTCTGTCCCATTCCCCAAATCCAAGAATACTGGTTTGACTTCAGCAGTTCTGATGTCAGAGATTTGCTACAGTGAGGGGCATGGCTTGGGTGAGCACAGGACCTAGCGTCAAAGTCAGGGCTCCTGCAGTCTGACTCACTGCAGAGGCTGGAGGAAGTGTTCTTACCGCCCCTGTGTCGCCCCTCAGTTCTGCTGGCGAAAGAGAGAGCAGGGTGGAGCTAACGAAAGTCAGTTTGCATCCATTCATTTCAGGTGAGGAGACCTATTGGGGGGGGGCACCCTCTGGAGTTGAGAGCAAATAAACTTCAAGGGATCCACAAGTCAGCTGCGTTGTACCAAGAGGTGTGGGTGGGTGGGTACTGTCAACCTGTCAATGGTTTAGGGGTCTTTTAACTCCTTTGGAGTTTCCCAGTTACTGGAACTGCCCTCACCTGTCAATCAAAATCCGCCCAGCATCTGATGGAAGAATTACTTAGGGCGTGGTGGTGTACGCCTTTAATCTCAGCACTAAGGAGTTAAAGGCAGAGGCAGGCGGATCTCTGTGAGTTCAAGGCCAACCTGGTCTACGTCGTGAGACCTTGTCTGAACAAACAAGCAAAAAAGTCATTTTGCTTTCCACTTTGGGTCAGCACCCCGGGCCGTCTAGCCCGGAGGAGGAGGCGGGGGTGGCTAGCTGAGAGGTGGTGATTAGTCAGTGGCTGCTCACACCCTTTATACTGTCTTCTTCCAGCAGTTGCTTCTCTGCAATTGGACGGATCCTTCGAACGCTAGCTCAGAAGCTGGGCCGGAGGACAACGCCGCAGCGAGGAGCAGGGGTTTGCGAGTACGTCCAGGTGAGTGGGAATCCGGGCCAGGGCGACCGGCCGGCGCCGCAGCGCGCACGCGCGGCGCCCGGAACACACGCGCGTCCCCGCCGCGGGCCCGCGCTCGGAAGAGGGCGGCGGCGCGCAGGGAGCGGGAGGCGCGCGAGACCGGCGGGCAGAAGCCGCGAGCCACGCAACAGCACGGACCCGAGAGCCACGGCCGCCGCAACCGGGACGCTCGGTACGGGATGCGGGGGAACGCCTGGGGGCCCGGGCCCGCGCGACCCTCGGCTCTGCAAACTTTGTGCGGGTGCCCTGCGACCTCGGGGCGCGGGGCTGGAGAGGCTGGGATCCCCCGAACCCAGGCTGGCAGTCGTCAGTATGCACCCCGCGACCGGCCCCCGCCAGTCCCTGGAAACACTTTGCTTTCTGCGATGCAAGTACTCTACTTGTGCGTCTCTCCTCGGTGTTAGATTGGTGTGCACTGTGCTCACACATGACTCTTATTTCTTCTAAGTATCCTTGCTCTGGAGCGAAGTTGAATTGTGCTGGGCTTGGGGTAGGGGAGGGAGCCGGGTGGTGTAGCCGCCTTAGGATTGTATAACTATCTTGTATTGAAGTGGATGTTGCCAGTGGCACCGGCTAATGTTATGGTAACTGGACATCTCAGAGGCAAGAGAAGGCGGGGTGGTTTACCAGTAGTCTCCCGGTCTAATAATACTAAAAACAACACCTCGTACTTTCCACTCAGGAGAGCCCCATGGCATTTGGTTTATGTTCTCTGGTTAGCTCTCAGTGGAGTTTCTAAGAGGTAGGTGCAGAGCTGTGCTTTCCCTTTTGTAGATGTAAAAACGGGGGCGACGATTCAGATTCTTAACTGACTTTAATGAAATGTGGACCAAGAGTTTTAATGCAGTTTCCTGCAATTCTTGTCCAAAGGACCAACTTTGAAGTTTAATTAATGAGATATCAGAACATCCTTCCTGAGGGCAGTGAAAGGTCAGAGAGGCTAAGGGTCAGTGGTCTGCAGCTGCAGGCCTCAGCTCAGTGATGGGTCCCTCGGACGGACGGGATGCAACTCTTTGGGTGCTGTATGCATTCTTTGCAAAGTTGTGTGTGTTTAGGGTTGCAATTTGCTGTCGTGTTTTGTGGACTCACAAGGACACTTAGTCTCGCTTTCCTTGAGAAACAGAGGAATGAGGCACCCCCGGAATGAGGCACCCCCCCAGGAATGAGGCACCACCTCTTCCTTTACCAGAGGCACCTTAAGAATTCACATGAGGTCAGAAGAGGGCCGAGAATTCCCGGGAGGAGGGAGGAAGGAGCCCTGCACAGGCGGCTTGACACATGGGCCCCACTCCTGCCTCCAGCTCTGACTCACCTTCTGACGCTTGGGGGAGGAGAATAGCTGCTTGGTATTTTTGGCTTTCCCCCATAAAACGGGAGACAGTTGGCTTCATTCAAGTCTTCTCAGCATCCTTTTCGAGCGCAGCGCCACTGAGCTTAGTTCTCCTCGGAAACCTTTGATACTGGCTGACTGCAGGTATGCATTCTGTGAGATCCCTTAATAGATCCGCATACAGATTTGCTGCTGAAGGTTCTAAGTCTAGGAAATCCTTCAAGACTTTGGGATTAAAATTAGGGTTAAAAGAGACCTTTTAATTAGGTGTTTTCCTTTGCATGAAGAATTTCTCTCTTTCTTTCTTTCTCTCTCTCTCTCTTCCTTTCTTTCTTTTAACAAGATGGATTAAAAGTATTTTCCCAGCATCACAAAGGGTTTGGCTAATTCCGTATGAAAAATTAGAACTTTACAGATCAGGTCATTGTCTTCCTTTAATCTTCTAAAGAATGGCTGTGTGGCTTTCTGTTGGTTTGTATCTCGTAGACCCTTCCCAGCATTTTAATACAGATGTGTATTTGCATAAGTGATTTGTTAACAAAATCATTTTAAAGTCGACTAGTTTTATAGCAATTTGGTTTCTGTCTAGAACAGGCAGCATGCTTTTTAAGTACAACCGATTGTAAGATTATGTTAACTCTGACAGCACCTTAGTATTTCTCTGAGCAACAGGCAAAATGATCTCGAAAACAACTTGAAAATAATTGAATCATTATGATGCGTGGTTTTACTCCCAGGTGCAAAATGGAAACTTTCCTATCAATGCCTAACCATGCAGGACCAAAAGCAGATTGCCTTTGCTCAGAGAAGACACAAGAGGGAGTGGAAGTCAGGAGAGTTGCTAAAGCAACGATGGCCTGGGTATAAACTTACAGACCTGGCATTTAAGGTGGTAGCTTCATTATTTATGAGAGCTTCACTGGAGCAACACAACAGAAAAGAAAGCATCAATGGAGGAGGGTGTCACAGCTCAAATCCGACGGGGACAGGAAAAGGGTTCATCTGACAGTTCATGTCAGCAGCGTATGACTTTGGATAGCAGACATTTATTAGGTAGTTTTGCTGTTCTAAAGGCATTCGGCTGAGTGCTGAGGTAGAGGGGTCATGACCTTAGCTGCTGCTGAGCTTACACCAGCTGAGTAATAGTGACATTTGGAGAGGAGATGCTCTTCCTGGGAGCAGAGAGTGTTTTTGGTAGTCGATGATGTATTTACTTAACCTTAAACGTGGCTTTTCAAGATAAAGGAATAAACTGAATAGGGAACTTGATGAGTTAGAGAAAAATATAAGGGTAACCACAGCCAAGAAGCAGACTCCAGCTTCCTTACTCCAGCTTCCTTTCTCCCGCCCCACCCCCACTCCTTTTTTAGGACAGCCGATTACCGCACTGACTTTAATGGAAGTAATCTCCCTTGGCTACGGTTTACCTCCTAAGACAGCCAGGCGGCCTCTAAAGAGCACAACGTTCTTTCACCTTTATGCAACATTCTTTTAGGGCTTGTTTTTGTTTGTTTGTTTGGGACAGGGTTTCAATATGTAGCCCTTGCTGTCCCGAAATTTGCTCTGTAGACCAGGCTGGCCTCAAACCCACTGAGATCTGCCTGCCTCTGCCTCCGAGCTGCTGGGATTATAGGTGTTTGCCACATCAGCAGGCTTAGATTTTTCTTTTCATTGGCACTCTACATATACAAATATAAGAACTAATATGTGAACATATAAATACTTGTGTAAGTTCATGCACTATTTTTTTTTTTATGTGTATGGTGTTTTCAGCTGCATGTTTGTCTTTGTACTGTATCTGTGCCCAGTGCCCAGGGAGGCCAGAAGGAGGTGTCAGATCCCAGAGACTAGAGTTAAAGACAGTTGTAAGCTGCCATGTGAGGGCTGGGAATTGAACCTAGGACCTCTGAAATAGCCGCCAGTGTTCTTAGCCGCTGAGCCATCTCTCCAGCCCCTGCACTATGATTTTTAATGATTCATCTATATTGTCATCTGAGATTGTAGTTGGTTCATTTTGGGATAAACATTACCAGTCAATGTCAAGTGTTGACGAACATTCTGAGTTGTTCGTAGCCTTGGGCAATTATGAATAGTCCTGGGTCAGGAGTGATGCTCTTTCTAAAGAGGGTGTCTCAATTTACATTCCTCCAAGGGTGTCCACCTTGAAGTCTTAGGTCATTGGGTTTGCTTTTTAACCACAGCAGGCTTGGATGTTTAAGTGAATACGTGTCACAGGGTCGCGGGTTAGTCTGGTCCTGTTGTAAAAAGCACAGATGTTTTTGTGTGAGTGGTGGTTCTGTCTGCATGTATGTTTGAACACCACATGCAGAAGGCATTGGATCCTCTGGAATAGAAATTGCAGACAGTTGTGAGCCAGCAGGTGGGTGCTGGGAATTGAACCAGGGTCCTCTAGAAGAGCAGCTAGTGTTCTTTTTTTTTTTTTTTTTCAGTCCACAAAGGCGTTTTATTTATGCTTTACATTTAAAAAAAGAATCCCAGGATTTTCCCTCCTGTATGTTTTCGTCTTGCCTCTTCATGGTCCATGATGCCAGCCGAGGTTATCAGCACAATGAAACCAAACTGCCGTGATGGGAGCAGATTGTTCTGCCACTTCTCTAGGTCTTTGAGTTGAACATCAAATCTAGGGCTTATAACTCCACACTTGTTCAGCCTTCCTGTGAGGTTCACAACGATCTTCCCAGCTCTGTGATCACCAATGATCTCGAATTCACCAATGTAGCCATGCTTCATCATCACAGTTAGGAACCGTGACTTTGGAACACGGCCTGATGAGGACCTGGCGTTTGCCCCCCTTCTCCGCATTGTTGATGCTCTTGAGAGCATCTGCCAGAAAGAACATTCATTCGCACCATGGTGACGGTGAGAGAAGATGGCAGAAAGAGGCAGCTAGTGTTTTTTTTTTTTTTTTTTTTTTTTGGTTCTTTTTTTCCGGAGCTGGGGACCGAACCCAGGGCCTTGCGCTTCCTAGGCAAGCGCTCTACCACTGAGCTAAATCCCCAACCCCGCAGCTAGTGTTCTTAACTACTGATCCATCTCTCCAATTCCACTAATGTGTTTCTTTTTGCTCTTGCTAAGTTTTGTGGTTTGAGCCAGGTGGGTCTCACACTTTAATTCTAACAATTGGGAGGCAGAGGCCAGCCTGCTATAGAGTGAGTTCCAGGACAGCCAGAAATAAAGTTTCTGTCCTAGAAAAAAACAAAACAGCCCAGACTGTGGTGGTTGGCACTTGTCTTTAATCTCATCACCCTGGAGTCAGAGGCAGGCAGATTTTTTGAGTTTGAGGCCAGACTGGTCTATAGAGCAAGGTTCAGGACAGCTAGAGGGCTATATAACCTGTCTTGACAAAACAAAACGAGACAAACAAAAAGTTCTGTGGTTTGGGTTGACAAACACCAGAAACAGTTTTCCCACTGTACTTAGTTGAGAAATACTCAACAGACTCTTTACTGAATTTATTTCACAGTTTGTAGTTACAGAAAATTTACCTGTGCAAAATGAGGTTCTAAAAATAGAAGTCTTTGAAGGCCTTGAGTGACTCCTAGTCCTGGTGAATGCTTGCTTTGTGCCCAGTCCTAAAGGTGGAACTCAAGTCTGTGAGGTGGGAGTCAACTCAGACCCAACCTTGGTAAAGAACCCTAGGGACAAGGACGGACACACTTGTGTGTGCAAGTTCCTGTGAGGCACAAAACACAGCTGTGCACAGTGCCTGTGATACAGGAAGAGATGACAACGTTGTCAGTGGAAGCTTTGCTCTCACTCTTCTTGTAAATAAAAGGAGAGGGAACTTGGAGGATATCCACACAGAGATGCCCCACGCTCCCTAGCACTCTTGGTTAGGCTTTTGGATTTGGATTTGTGTGGGGATGAGGAAGGGGAGAGACGAAGTCATCGCAAGACATTGACTAAATCCCAGTCCGCATTGAGTGCCTGTTAAACGCTCTCTCTGTCCTGAGAGCATGGGTTCTGAGGCCTCCCAGGAGACCCTCACAGCCAGAGGGTGATGAAAAAGTTCAGAGCACGTGGAAGCCATGGATCCTTTTTATTTCTTCTAGAAGGCAGCTTAGAAAACTGGATGGCACTGTGCTTTCAGCTTTTACTTACATATGCCACAAAAACCCTTTAAAGTTTAAAATGTATTTACCTTTTATTGTATGTGCATTCGTGTTTCGCCTGCACGTGTGTCTATGTGATCTTGGAGTTACAAACATGTGTGAGCTGCCATGTGGGTGAAGGGATTTGAATCCAGCTCCCTCGGAAGCGTATGCAGTACCCCTAACAGCTGAACCATCCCTCCAGCCCCCACAAATACTATTTTTTTGCTTGTAAAATTATTTTGTTCATTTCAGATCTGGCTTTCAAGAAAAGATAGAATGGGATTAAAAGGTCCTGTGAAGAGAAAGCCCTTTAACCCCTTGACCTTGCAGCTACTGCCAGTCACTGACTTGTTAGTAAGGCCTGCTCAGCCCCTCTGGGTGCATCGGTGGTGACTCTGACAAGAGAGCACTTCCTGTCCAGTTTATCAGCTGTTAACCCCTCCTTCCCTCCTGTATTCTCCGGAGGAGGAAAGGGCCCTTTTGAAATCCGTGCCCAGTCAGGTCCTTGATGGGTGGCCTACGGCAGTTTTTTTAATTGTTTCTTTTATTTAGTTTTGAGTTTACATCATTGAAGTTGTTTGGTTTTGTTGTTGTTGTTGTTGTTGTTGTTGTTGTTGTTTTGTTTGTTTGTTTGTTTTTTCATGAAGAATTCAGCCAGGTAGGGTGTCCCATTCCTGTATTGCTGGCACTTGGATGGTGGAGGCTGGAGGATCCCCTGATGAACAGAAAACTTAAGGCCAGCCTGGGATCAGGAGACCCCGTCTCAGAAAACCAAAAGCTCTATAAAGTCTTTCCTTCTCCTTTACTGACACAAGTGTGTGCTGTGTATTCCACTGACTCCTTCCACTCTGTTACTGCTCGCACGTGCGCATGTGTCTCATGACAGTCTGTAGCCCCAGGTCCAGGTAATATGATGCCCTCTTCTGGCCTCCTCAGTACCGGTACACACATACCACATGCATAAAGGCGTAGGCAAAACAGCACGCCCCCACACACATAAAACGACTTCTAAAAATTAAGACAGAGAAATGGGAAATTGTTTGTCAATACTCTTAATTAATTTGGCATAAATTCCACACGTGCGCACACCCCACACACAAACTGTCAGGTATATGATACATCCTTTGTGGGAGAAGGGTCAAGCTTGCTGTTGAAGTTCTTAGGATTCTGATCTGGTCCAATTGCACATCGAAGGGTAAGCTGACCAAGGAGCGATTGCTAACTCTGGAGGGCCTTCCTGTGTACTTAATTCTAATTTATGAACCCCTTTGTCTTCCTTAAAGTAATACTGTGGCCTTTCAAGGACTGACTGATATCTTGGCCCATACCTTCATTTTTCTGGTCCAGCTTCTCAGGGGACAGTCATTTTTCAAAATTCCTCAGCTTCTCAGCCTTCTGTGCTTTCTCACTGGACTTTTTGGGAGTTTTTTAAATGATTGGTTGGCTGTGGTTGGGCCAAATCCGTCAGTGCCCCGCTGGTGACAGGAGGACCTGGTCCCAGAGGGGTCACTCATGCTCTCTGTAGAGGCTGGGAAAGCCTGTGCACCTCCATCTCTCTGACTGCTCATCTGGGAACCCTGGCCATGATGGTGAGCTTCCTGGCCTTCTGCAGGCTCCAGTGGGCAAAGCGCTCCTGAGGCTGAGTGAGGCAAGTGAGGAGTGGCATCTCCCATGCTAGAATGTGGATATTGCCTGTCTGGCCTCCTGTGATCTGTAGGATTCCAGCTGTATTTGTTGGGTGAGCATATGCATTTCTGCATTTCTGTCAAACGTGTGGAGCACTGGGACAACCTGGGGAGTAGGAAGGGGCAGTAACAAAAGGAAGCTGGAAATGAGGCTCTTGAGAGGCAGTAATGGGTACTGGCAAGGTGGGTCAGCAGACAGAGGTGTGTGCCGCCAAGGCTGACACAATTTGGGTTTGATCCCAGGGCCCTAAGTGGTGGAAAGAGAACCAGCCCCCAACCTCCATATATGTGCCATGGCAAGTGTGTATACCGAGACATATGTACAAGTGTGTATACACAATACACAAAGTGCAATTTAAAAATAAGGCAATGATGACGACGTACCTTAAATGGATTAGAGAAAGAAGCATGTTAGTCTGGCCAATGAGACTCCATCTGCCGTGATTTGGATGTGTTCCCCTGAGGCTTGGTTTTCAGTGTGGCTGGGATGGGAGGGCGGAACTGCCTTGTGGGGCCTGCCACAAGGTAATTAGGTCACTGGGGCATCACAGCCAGATTAGTGATTGGTGCTATGTTAGAGTGGGCTCTGAGGAGGGTATCGTCCTTTTCCCGGTCTCTGGCTTTGTTGTAGCTTTCCATGTCTCCCACCTTGCTGCCATCCGCTCTCTGTTATGATGCAGCTGGAGATGGGAAAGATGAAGCTGGGTGGCTGTGGCCTCAAACATCGGGCTCCGTGAGACCCACACAGGAGGGGGATCACTGGGATACGACCCAAGGCTCCTTCCTAGGTTCTGCCCTGAGATACATATTCAGTCCTGGTCCGCCCATTGCACCAGCCCCCTGTATTTTATTACAGCAGTAGGAAATGCACTACTGTTTCTCCTTAAGGAACAGTGGAGTTCTCAGCACTGCTGGCGGATTTTACTGTGCTTTAATCTTGTGCCCGCATCGCTACAGTACCTGTTATTTGCCTTCCCGTTTGAGTCTCCGTGCTTGGCTCTTTCCCATTATTCGGTTGTTTTCAGATGTGTGTCATCATGCATCATTTCTTCACGATGATCAAATTCTGACAGTCCTTTATTTTGGAACGAGGTCTAATGTAGCCCAGGCTGTCCTCACGTTCACTGTGTAGTCCAGGCCTTCAACTGCTCCTGCCTCATCTCCCGCTATTATACATATGGCCCCACTCTGTGCTTCCTAGAGAAAGCATGTACCTTTAAGGATCTCTTCATCAATTCCTGTAGACCAAGAACGCAGATGGACTTGGTGTAGCGGGGATAACTTGTTTGCTTCATGATGGCTAGGTCCTCAGTGGGCAATAAAAGTCAGGTGACATGGGCCTGGGGCTAGGCCCATGCTCAGATATGTTACATAGTCATTGATCAGCTGGGGCTTTCCCCAGCTGTTGGTTGGACCACCCACGTAGAGCCTGATAGGGCGGTTGGACTAGTTTAGGCATAGCACCTGATGCCTAAGCCAATCCCAGAAGAGCTGGCTAGAGCCTCACCTTGGAAACCTCATTTCCGTTAAATTCTTTTTGCTGTTCTCTTGTTTGTTTGTTTTTGATTTTTGTTTTTTGGTTGAGGCCTTCACAAACCTAGGTTTCCAGGGAAATCAGCCCCACCCTGGGAGAAGTATCAATATCACATCCTTCCTTAATAATAAACACTGCTAGGTGAGAGTTACACATAAAACTTAAATTCTACATCAGGCACAGCGGTGCGTATCTGTAAGTCCAACTACTTGGGAGGGGGAGGCAAGAGGATCATGGGTTCAAAGCCATCATAGGCTACAATAGATCTTGTCCCAAAGTTTAAAAGGAGAAAGATTCCAGCTGGGTCTGGTGGTTTAGATCTGTAATCCTGGCAGAATTGCAAGTTCAAGAACTGTCTTGATTGCAAAATCAGCTCAAGGTCAGCCTGAACTACTTAGACCACATCTCTTATAAACAAAGGGCTGAGGAATCAGCTCAGTGGTAGAGAGCTCACCTGTGTGCTGCTTGCTTCCCAGGAACCCCCCACCCCCCCAAAAAAATTCCAGGTTACCCCCTAATTACCTAGTATGATGTTTATTCCTGGTCGTCAACTTGATTAAATCTGGAATGAACTACAACCCGGGAATGGAGGGCACACCCAGGATCCAGATCTTGAGGCTAGAAAATAGGTTTCCAAGCTGGATCTTCACATGGAGATCTTGAATAGTGGCCATGATAAGCTTAGGCCCAGGCATGGCAGTACACATCTGAGGCAAGCAGATCTCTTGAGTTCAAGGTCAGCCTGGGACAAAGTAAGTTTTAGATCCAGGCATGGTGGTACACACCTGCTAGAAACCTACATAAGGACATTGGAAGAAGGAAGTCTCTGACTGCTGGAAGTCACGTACTTGCTAGCCCATCTGTTAGAGCCCACTTCTACAGAAGCCCAGCTGAAACAGCCAGCCTCATGGGACTGAGCAACTACTGGATTCTTGGACTTCCCACGCACAACTGCCCACTGTTGGGTTAGTTGGACGACAGCCTGTGAGTCATTATGATAAATTCCCTTAATAGAGACATTCCATGAGTTCCATAACTCTAGAGAACCCTGACTGACAACCAGGTTATCCCATGGTACCTGAATGAATGCACCGTTCATTTTACATAGTTTTTTGCAGCCTTTTCTCCTTGCTCATTTTATTCGAGTATATATAGAACCATTTTTTGCTTTTTGAATTGGTCTCATTCTTTAACCCAGGTTGGCCTGGAACTCAGCAGTCTTCCTGGCCTGGTCTCCTGAGTCCTGGGATTACAGGAATGAGTTACTATGCCTGGCCTAGAGCCAAACATCTTCAGATTTGTATATCACTATTGACTTCTCAAATTTTTCTTTTCTTTTCTTTTTTTTTTCCGGAGCTGGGGACCGAACCCAGGGCCTTGTGCTTGCTAGGCAAGCACTCTACCACTGAGCTAAATCCCCAACCCGACTTCTCAAATTTTTATTATTTTTATTTTATGTACACTAGTTTTGCCTGCATATATGTCTGTGTAAGGATGTCGGATCCCTTGGAACTGGAGTTACAGACTGTTGTGAGCTGTCAGGTGGGTTCTGGGAATTGAACCTGGGTCCTCTGGAAAAGCAGCCAGTGTATTCTTAGCCTCTGAGCCATCTCTCCAGCCCCTGTTTTGGCTTTTTAGTTCCCATCAAATGGAGTGGCCATCTCTTCCGTGAGATGTGTTCTGTTGCATTTAGCTTCTGTCATTCACTGGGTTTAGATGATCCAGAGGAGTCGAGGGTAGTCAGCTGGTCTGCACTGTCCAGGCAGTTGCTTGGCAGCTGCATCCCGCCCAGGGATTGCGAGGCTGAGCCGGGTGGAACTGCGTAAAGTGTTCCGCTTTTTCTGGGTTTTGTTTTCTAAGATGATATCTCATTTTGTAGTCAAGTCCTCAGTGCTCACTAGCCTAGGCTGGCCTCAAACCCACAGCAATCTTCCTGCCTCAGCTCCTCACGTTATGGAATTATGGTTGTCTTTAGTTTTGTCTGTACAGTGTGTATTTTTATCATCCAAAAACATTGTTGTATCATTCCGTTCATCCGGTGGCAAAAGCAAATGGCCCCCACCTCCTACTGCAGACAGTCAAGCTGTCACACTCAATCCACTCACTTTACAATTAAGCAACTTGGGAGTATATTTTACTTCATTTTCATTTTATTTCAACATGAATATTATACTATAAGTTAGAATTTTATTCTTAATGTTCTGTCAAGTGGTTCCTTAATGAAAGATTATTGAAAGTGTTACGATTTTTAGTTTGAGTTTATGCTGAGTGTGGTGGCTTACGCTTGTAATCTAAGTACCTGAGAGGTGGACATAATACGGTCAGGAGTTCCCGGTCAACCTCAGCTACAAAATGAGCTAAGGTCTAACCTGGGCTACTTGATCTTGTTTCAAAAACAGTGACTGTCAACTTTTCAGTGATCAGCATTTGTGATTTAATAGTGAAAATAAATCGGAAAAGTAACATTTATCACAGTGTAGGTTAAAATGCTGGGGTCTTTTCTCTTAAAGAACCAGCTAGATGCTTAGCAAAGAGGTGGATGAAATGTGACTGCATGGCTTTTTGAGTATAAAAAAGTAAGTTTAGGGGCTGGAGAGGTGGCTCGGGTTAAGTGCCTTTTGCTTTTGCAGAGGCCATATCCAGTACAAAGGTCATATCCCGGCTCCCCCATCAAGTGGCTCACAGATACCTTTTCTGGCCTCTGTGAGCACCTGTCAACCACACAGACAAATCTCACTATATATATTATTCATCTATCTATCTATCTATCTATCTATCTATCTATCTATCTATCTATCTATCTGTGGTATATATCATATATGGTATATGTATATGTATATCCTCCTTGCTCTGGCATGTACTTTGACCATAAAGCTATGAATAATGCATTTTGTTTATTTAAATTTTTAATTGATTACATTTTAATTAATTTCAATTAATTACATTTCACCTTTCCCTGTCCTCCAGCCCCTCCTATGTTCTATCCCCCTCAAATTGATAGCCTCTTTATTATTACACATATATGGACTGATATATACATACGATGTGCTGAGTCCATTTTTGTTTGGCGCTTATCTGGCTTCAGGGCTGATCACTTTGTACTGGATTACCAGTCGAGACTCATCCCTGGAAGAGATTCCTTCTCTCATTGGTCGGTCGGTCACTACCTTCCTGAAGGTTTTTGTCTAGGGGTGGAGTCAGCCCTGTGGAAGACTCTCCCTTCCTCATTAGCATGGCTATGATATTGTCGTTGTTCAGGTAACAATTTGTTTATGTAGTCATTTCTTTTTTTCCCATGAAATAGCCAGCTTTATTTAGAGCATCAGACAATTTATATCCCAAGGGTAAAACAAGGGCCTGTGAACCAAGTTCACTTGAGTTCAAGATGCATAAAATCACAAGGACAAGTCTTGCCTGGACATAAGTAAGGTCATTTGTGGAAGGTTCACATGACTCAAGCTATATACATTTTTTGATTAATAAAAGAAAGATGATGGGTGTCTGTCTTAGAGTTTCTGTTGCTGTGAAGAGACACAACGACCAAGGCAATTCTTATGAAAGACATTAATTGGGGCTGGTTTACAGATTTAGGGGTTCAGTCCATTAGCATGGCAGGAAGCATGCAGCATGTGGGTAGGCATGTGCTGGAGAGCTGACCGCTCTATATTCTGTTCTAGAGGCATCAAATTACGAAGCCATTTCTAAGAGGCGGCAACACAGCAGGCTTCCTGGTCCTCCGGCTCTTAGAACTTTTCTGCCCTGTCTTCTGTGACATTCCCTGAGCCATAGATGCAGGAACTGTGATGTAAATGTATCCACTGGGGCTGGGCTCCCCACAACCCACTGAACTCTGCACTGTGCCCCAGTGTGGTTTCCTGTGTTGGTGTCCATTCACTGTCAGTGAGGGGAGGTAGCCACACTTGTCTGTGGGTCAAGGGTAGGTTTAGAATGTAGTAATGCCGGTGTAGCAGAAGGTAGTAGTAGATTACTTTCTAAGGCCCATGACCTCACTAGCCCTGAGAAGCTGGCTGGGTTTCCAGTACCAGGCACGACTTCTGTCCCGGGGAAGGCTTTGAGACCAATTAGACAGCTGTTGATTGCTACCAGCATGTGAGTGCCACCTCTGTCTCATAGCGCTTGGTCATTACTGTCATAGCTGGGCAGGACTGATAACTGCTCCCCTCCCTTAGCAGCATCTGGATGCTAGGCTGCATAAGGAGGCTTCCAGGTTAGATCTAGCTCAGTATCTGAGTCCTGTGTTCTAATGTGTGTTGTCTTAAGCAACAGGGGCTTAACTTCAACCTCTCAGAGCCAGCTAAGGCAGCAGCAAGAGGCTGTGTATTTCTGAGTCATTTAGACACCAACCGCCTAAAGGCCTTGTGATTGGTACTGGTTTTGTAGTCTGTGGTTCTTGTGGGGAACTTTATCAGCTCAAAAGACGTAGTTTCAGCAATACGTGTGTGTGTGTGTGTGTGTGTGTGTGTGTGTGTATTGTGTATAAAATGTTTCTGCCCCTCACCCCTCAATGTCTTTCCATTCCCCTCTACATGTGCACCCGTATCCTACAATTCCCTTTCAATGTCCCTATCCACCCCCATGGTCTTAGCTAGGAATATTTTCTCAGCCACTTTGCTGTTTTCTCTAGTCCTCCTGCACCTCTGTGGCCAGTTGGCCACTTCCTGCATTTTCGACAAGAGAAAAGACACACACAGATAGGACTTACACCTTTAACTGCTGAGGCTAGTGGCTGCTGGCATTACAGAGGAAGAAGAGCTTTGGTGACACTCCCGGTGGATGTTCTGAACAGGCCAGGACTTCCAGACATTCTCAGCCACATTGGCACTGATCCGGGTGTAGATTACCAGTGTGTAACCACAGGACAAATCTTACATCCCAGAATTATGCAAAGGCAGCTGTTACTAGTTAGTACAAGGCTACAGCCCGGTGAGAAGTTGACACTAAACTTTGTTACTAGTTAGTGATACTTATTATTCAGAGGCCAGCACCTCAGTAGATCAGCCTGTCCTGGACTGGCTGCCCTCCTTCCGCGGCTGTCCGAGTGATGTATTATAGGCGTGCACTGTCCCTGGCATCTCTGACGTCCTACACTGATGTTTTGCTTTGAGACAGTGTCTTACGTAGTCCAGGCTGGTCTTGACCTTAACAGACCTTTGTCTACCTATGCCTCAACGTGCTGGAACACCTGGTTTTAGAAAGCCCCCCCCTCCCCCAGAGCACCGCTCCCAGCCTTCTGTGTTCAGTCTGCTTCTGTGCCTTTGGTGTCTCGTTCTCTTGGTCAGGAACCATGTTTCCCGCCAAGCAAACGAAGCAGCACAGCGGCTTGGGAAGGCTGCTGTGGACATGACGGTGTGTGGTAAATGCTCTCACAGGCCAGTGTGCAGCAGTGGGGGACCTGCTTACTCAGCCCTGGGGCAGTCTTTGATCCATGTGCATACACGGGCCAGACTCTTAGCAGACTTCTTGTCTCCCAGCACATACCTGCTCATGATGCAATACCCGTGGGTTTTTATATTCTCTACAGTGAGGCCTTGCCATTAGAGCTGGGTCAAACTAGGCTGCTTATGCCCATCCCATGGACTTGATGGTGTCCCTGTGCATTGAGGAAGGTTCTGTGCCCTGGAGCATTTGCTGGCTGTGGCAGTCCTCTGTTCACTAGCTGACAAGCAAAAGTCCATCTGGGCTCAGGCTTGTCTGTCACTGTTTAAAGGGGTTTGCCCTGATTGCTGTTGCCAGGACACCATGACAAAGGCAGTAAGGACACAGCTCCCCACACAGTCTCACAGTGCACGGGGCAGAGCTACAGGCTGCTTTCCTGGTTTTATTTCCCTTCTTTGAGTTGCAGTGCCCTCACCCTACCCAAACTTGTGTTTTCCAGTCTGTAAGGGGCAAGGAGCTTGTGCAGTACCTGCCCGCCGAGTACTTGTGGCAGAAGGTGTTTTTCTAAACCTTGTAGCCAGCGCTGGCATTTGGAGCAGGTTTGCTGGCGCAGGACCAAGCAGTGGCAGCAGGAACAGCATCGTGTCTGCCTTGCTTGGATTCTGCCTGGAGGACGCACAATCTGTCCTCTCTGTCCACGATGAGCACATGAGCAGTAACAGGCAAAGCTGGGCCTCCAGCCTGGGCAACCAGTTTCAGAGGGCCAGTGGCCTCCTGGGTGGCAGGATTGTTTGGGAGACAACCGGCTGAGTCAGTCCCTCCTAACTATGCAACAAGATGGCCACGTGGGAATTTGAGTGGAGAGTCCTCAGCTCTTTGAGTTTTGCATTTATTACCTCTGTGGTTTTGTTCTTTAAGATAGAGGCTTCTGCCAGGGAGGACCGCAAGCTGCTGGCCAGCACACCTTTTAGGTCCAACACACACACGTCCTTATATCCCCACTTCTGTCTTCTCAGACGGCTTACACCTGTAGTCCTCTGTGGACCTGTCATGGGCCAGCTCTCCGATCTGGAGCACCTCAACCTTGGTGCAGGGTGCAGTATGTGTGGGGCTATTCCTAGATGATATCACACAGCATCTACTGCTTCAGTGGTTCTGACTGTCCCTAGCCAACATCAGCAAAACCTAGAAAATGCAAGTTCTCCAATCCTAATCCAGAACCACAGAAAGTGAGGCCCAGTGTTATGAGTCCCATCATACCTCCAGAGGATTCTGATAGGAAAGTCTGCATTGTGGCAGAACTAAACCTAGATTTGGGTATAGTATAAGGTCTCATGTAACCCAGGCTAGCCCTGGACTTGCTATATAGCTGGGGATGATCTTCAACCTCCACCTCTCAAGTGCTGGGATTACAGGCATGAGCCACTTATGTGTAGCAAGACTGCGCAGTGGCCAGAAGAGGTTTGTGAGCTGTCTTGTGGGTGCTGGGACTGCACCCCACTCCCCTGCGAGCTCTTAACTGCTGAACTGCTTGTCTGGTGTCTATGGTAGTGGTGTTTTACTTTTATTTGCTGGGTGAGGCACACCACAGCTTGTGTCGGAGGTCTGCCCTCCCCCATGTGGGCTCTGGGGATGGAGCTCAGGTCCTCAGGCCCAGTGGAAAGCATCTTTGCCCGCTAAACCATCTTTCCAGCCCCAGAAAGTGGTTTTACTTTTGCTGGGATGGATGAGGGAAGTCGCATCCCAGGCAAACACTCCAGCATAGAAGTAAACCCCAGCCCTCATCTTCCTTTTAAACTATTTTATTCTATTCTTTTTATTGGTTTGCTGTGAGGACAAGGACTCATCGAGTAGCCCAGGCTGTACTGAATTTATGATATTCTGCCCTAGCTTCCCTCCTGGTGCCTGTGTTATGGATTTGCCTCATCGTACCCAGCTTTCTAAACTGTCTGAAAGTCTTAAACCTACCTGTCATGTAACCATCTTTACTCCTTGGTGGTTAATTAAGGGGGGGCATTTTCTCACACAAAATCTGCCTCTGATTGGTAATGGCTTTACTCACAACAGCAAACTTCCAGGGCCCAGGCTGTACAAAGTTTGAACAATCCAGTATCTCTCAGTAGGTGAGCGGATATCACATGCTGTATATGTACTGTTCAGTAATAAAAACGGAGTTATGCCCTGGATCATTAATCTTGTTGCTGTGATCAAAGAAGCCAGATATCCCCAGATTTGCAGAACTCTTGCAGATAGCTTCAAAGCTAAGTATGGGGACACACGTGTGTAATTCCAGCACTCAGGAGCCTATGGCAGGAGGACTGAGTTTGAGGTCAGCCTAGGCTACATAGGTAGTTCAAGGCTAACACCTCAAGAAATAAAAGGTGTGGGGGGGTGTTATAAAGGAATGTGATACTGAGTGGGAGGCCTAGGCATCTTATTTTGAGGTCCTGTGTCTGGTGTGTTTATATCAAAACTATGACACTGGGTAGTTATGTCAGTTTACATGTTATTTACATGCAAGCACAGCTGTAACCAAATGTGTAGGTGATGCTCATCTGGGTGACTGGGGATCTTTGTGGAAGGGAAGCCCTTTCAGGAGATCATATTGGTGTCTGTCAGGCTACATAATAATGGACAAAGGCTAAAACAGGGAAGAGAATGAACTTTGGGCTTGCTCTCAATAGCATCGCCTGGTGTCGTTGCTGGTCCTATGCTGTCCCATGCTCCTAACCCCACACCATGGGGTTAAGCTCATCTACCCCAGGTCATAGCTCATCACATCCCTGCTGTCTCTTGCTTTTCTGTTCTTCCTGCAGTGACTCAGGCCCAGTTCCTTGTACTCCTGGGGGGCAGCAGGAGCCAAGAGGAGGCTGTGGCCCCATCTCACAGGCCTCTGCTGTGCCTCCAATGTGTCATGTAGTGTGGTCCTTGAGTTCCCTTTGTCTTTGTCATTGCCAAAGCTGTACCTAGTGCTTGCAGACTACGGGCTTACGTCTCTGAGACCCAGTTGCTATCTTCTACTGGCACATTCTTAGGTCACTGGAAATGTTCTGAAGAGTCACCCCAAATTTGATTTAGCAACAAGAACCCAGGAATGGCATGGGGTTTCCTGACTGGCTACCTCCTTGCCTCTTTGTCTTCCTGCAGATCTGATTTGTATTCACTGTAACTAGCACTGTTCCCAAGACCCTCTGGATCCAGACTAAGGGCATCCTTAGCACTCGAGTAGCCATTGTATTCCCTATGGCTGAGCACTCTGGTTTCCTGTGACATCAGAGAGGTGCTGTGTACACAAGTGCCAGGACATACAAACTACGAAACAAGTTGGCAGTAAGAGATGGGTATGTCTGAAATCTCAGGAAACCAATAATTACAATAATTACTTTTCCTTCTTGAGACATTGTCTCACCCAGTAGCCCAGGCTGGCCTGGGACTCAAATCCTCTGACTATGACTTGCTACCATGCCCAGCTCAATAATTTCCTCTTCCGTGGTTACAAATATACACCAATATTTTATAGTAAGCATTTACTAATAAGAACATAGATTTCAGATACTGAACTAATTAATGTTAATTCCAGCACATTCCTGATCCAGTAGAATTCACTTGGGAGCTTAGAAGTGGCAGAGGGAGGGTAAGGTTATCACTTATTGTACCAGGGTCAGCTCAGATAAAGATACTTGTTGCCAAGCCTCATGCCCTGAGTTCAGTCCCTGAAACCCATATGGTGGAAGGAGAGAACTCCCATGAGTGTCCCCTCACCCCTAGGCCCTTGCATACATACACACAGACACACACCACACGGTAAATACATACAAAGATGTATTTTTAAACATCGAGGAGCACACACGACGTGGCTTCCTTTTGCTGGTGTCCAGTTTGGTTTCATCATTCTGTAATGCAGTTTACTGACTACCTTGCCCGATGTGACATCACTCCATACCCTCGAGAGATCCCGATGCCTAGAGTCAGGTTTAGGGAAAGACCGGGGTGAGAAGCCACTCCATGGCTCTGAGGACTACCGTTGCTTTGGCTTTCTGGGCAGGGACCGTAACTCAGTACCTGGAGACTTGTATAGCCAGTGTGAGTCTGGGTTCCATCCCAACCCAAAGACTGAGGAAAGCCCCTCCCTTCAGCAGGGCTCCGCCAGATGGCTCTTTGGGGACCAGTCAGGCATGTTTTCTCCCAACTTTTTCTAAAAATAGGATGACTATTTTCACTGAAGGGATTTAAAAAAGACGCTTAGTTTCATATTGATTTTACGTTTTGGCATTGCAGGCTGCATCTCCTAATGGTCAATAGAAAATGATTTATATACTTCCTGCAACCCATGCACTCTGCCTCACTTCCTAATGCTTCCCCTTCCCCCAAAGCCCTGGAGGACAGGTGGCTGTGCTGGATGAGTGCCATGTAAAGATCTGACAGTTGTTACCTGTCTCTTGCAGGAAGGAGGCTGCAGCCTTGGATTCCTTGGTGGAGGACGGACTCCACTGCTCTCTGGCCTTGCCCCCTGATGATGATAGTGTGACCACTGGCATCTTCATGAGCTCCAGAGGTCACAGCACGCTCCCACGGACTCTCATGGCTCCTCGGATGATTTCCGAGGGAGACATAGGAGGCATTGCTCAGATCACCTCCTCTCTCTTCTTGGGCAGAGCCAGTGTGGCCTCCAACCGGCACCTCCTCCAGGCCCGGGGCATCACCTGCGTCGTCAATGCGACCATCGAGATCCCCAACTTCAACTGGCCCCAGTTTGAGTATGTTAAAGTGCCTCTGGCTGACATCCCTCATGCCCCCATTAGACTGTACTTTGACACTGTGGCTGACAAGATCCACAGTGTAAGCAAGAAGCATGGGGCTACCTTGGTGCACTGTGCTGCGGGCGTGAGCCGCTCGGCCACCCTCTGCATTGCCTACCTGATGAAGTTCCACAATTTGTGCCTGTTGGAGGCATACAACTGGGTGAAAGCCCGGAGGCCTGTCATCAGGCCCAACCTGGGCTTCTGGAGGCAGCTGATAGACTATGAGAGCCAGCTCTTTGGGAAGTCTTCAGTTAAGATGGTACAGACACCCTATGGCATCATTCCAGACGTTTATGAGAAGGAGTCCCGACACCTGATGCCTTATTGGGGGATTTAGTGTTGCCACAGCTGGCATCCACAGCCCCTGAGCAGTACCAGCATCTGCCACACACCATCTGTTCCCCTCTTCCTCTCTCTGGTTCTCCCGAGAGTGTTTCTACACTGGGTGTTCGGGTTTAAGAGATGCGGAGGGGAAATGCATACGTTGCTAGTGACGTTTTTTTAAAACTAGCATTTTGAAATAGTGAACATGGAAATCTTTAACTGGCCTTTACTCGTTTGTAACAACTGGAACAGTGTAGGACACTGTTCTTGCTTTCACTCTGGCTCCTGCCTTTTTGGGGCCTTAGCCGGTGCAGGGGGAGCTCACTGCAAACATCGGTTTTGGCCCTGATTAACCCTCTGGAGACCAGCTTTGCTGAGGACTGCAGGCTGGACAGACGTTTAGGGAAGATCAAGGCCAGCTCAGTCCCTGCAGGATTAGCCTGGTCCTTTTCCTCTGTTATTTGATTCTATAAGTTAAGTTCACCATTGTTGTTTAGTTGATTAAGTGGTTATGATAAAATCTGTTGCAAAGACCCTCTTGAAATCAGTGTGCCCTGGGATCACATTAGCATTATTTTTAATAAACTTGCTTCACATAAGCCTTTACTAATCATTTCAGGCGTGTGCGTGCATGCGCACGCATGTGCTCATGTGTGTCAGAGGAAGAAAGATGCTCTCCAGTCCCTGTTCAACTGTGGTTCTTAGGACCATCATGGTTGCTACTTAAAATAGAAACCCCAACAGAGTCGGATCAGCAACATTTCACGTCCTTGCAGAGAAGCAGAAATCTATCATCGGAACGTGGGGAAGTCTGGGGTACATTGTCCAACCTGCAGCCCCTAAGCAGTAAGATCCCAGGAGAGTGGTCACGTGGCCCCACATAACAGGCAAAAGTCATGTCGAAAGGTCAAAAGATTGGGCACCCCTGGGGGCAGGCGCACACCCTGATCAAAGGTGCTGAGTTCCATTTTTGCCGTGGTGAAAATGTCAAGTACACCCTCAAAGAAATGGAAGGCATGCCTCTACTCATCTAGTAACACAAAAAGCCTCTGTCTGCTGCAAACTTCCAGCCTAAGCAGAGAGCAGTGACTTCCAATAAACCGCCTAGTACGACTTGTCAGAAAAGCAGCACAAGTCTTAATGAGCTCTCCTGTTTGCCCTCCTGGGTGGGAACTTGGAGGCTAGGCAACCCCTCAGAGTGCCTTTTCATTTTATTAGCCAGGTCGTGTATTCATAGAACGGTTTTCTGGCTTTTTGATCTGTTTTAAGGAGACACCTGCCCTCGACATTGAATGTTATCTTGCAGATTTTATCTGGTTTATGGCACTGGGATTCCATCAAATTTACATTTATAATCTATGTAGCCTTCCATGCACCCATCTTTATCTAAACAGGAAAATTTGAAACAGCTTTCCTGGAAAATTAGAGGAGCATGCATACAATGCTATCACATGACCAAAAACCAATCTATGGGGTCTGGCTTTTTTAGCAGGAAGTCAAGCTTTAAGTCAGTTTCTGACTAGGAGCCCCTTAGTAATCATTGTACTGCAGGAAGGAAACACTTGCTGCCACGCCTTTGTGCTGTGAGAATCCCGACTGGGGCTGCAGAGACGGCTCAGTCAGTAAGGAGCTTACTGTGCAAACATAAGGGCCTGAGTTCTATTCCTAGAACCCACGTTAAAAGGCTGACTCTGCTCTTCCAATCCCCCAGTCTCATCACTGGCTCTACAGCAGAACACTTTCTGCAGGCTCCTCCCCTTTGGCTCCATCTCCAGTGGATCCTACAGATGCTCCTCTTCCAACCTCTGTCCCCCAATTCATTGCTTTATCCTAAACCCCACCACCACCCCACTCCCGCAGGTACTCCCTGGGAACCCTTGGGCTACTCTGACAAGGGAAGAAAGTAGACTTAGTGCAGATCTTTACGTCTCCCTCCTTTCCTGCAAGTTCAATCCCCAAGTCTCATCCCCAGCTCTGTAGACTGGCTGTGGCCTCTCCTTGCTCGGTCCCCATTCTCAGGGATCTAGTTAGTATCTTTGGTCTGGGAAGGTGCTTAGTAAATTACAAAGAGAAACACCAAGCCAGCCATAAAACCTTTGATCTATTAAAATGGTGGTGCCCTGGGTGTAAAATATGCTAGGGTAATTAATGGTGACACCAAAGTTGAGTGAGTGACCAACATCTGATTTAAGGCCCACTCCATAATACAGAACACATACCCAACACTGCTTGGGCGACCAAGAACCAGAAACTAGTTCAGAGACCTAGCGAGGGCTCTGAGAATCCCATGGAAGAGAGGCAAAGAGGGTAGGAACCCCAGGGAATGGAGGACACCAGGAAAACAAGTCCTTCTAAATCGACATGATCAGAGACAGGCAGCGTGCACAGGGCTGGAGCAGGCCTGCACCAGGTCCTCAGGTCCTGCGGCTTTCAGTTTGGTGTTTTTATGGGATTCCTGGGCGTGTAAATGAGTGGGACTCTGGTTCTTAGGTCTTCTCTTGGTCTCCCTTCTGGTTAGTTGTGTTTTATATTTTATTATCCCTTATAAGTCTGTTTTTAGTGAGAGGAAAGGAGCAGATCCAGATGAGACGGGAAATGGGAAAGACTGGGAGGGGTAGAAGGAGAGGAAGCCATAATCAGAATGTGAGAAAAAAATCATTTTCAATAAAATAAATAAATAAAAAAATAAAAATAAGGCCAGGCACGATAACACACACTGGTAATCTCAGCACTGGGGGGGTGGGTATGGGGGGGTGGAGACCACAGGGATCCTGGGGCCTTTTAGCCAGGCAGGCAGGCAGCCACTCAGGTTCAGGCCATTGCTCCCTCTATCCTCTTCTCTAAAGTCTCTCCCATCTCCCTGCTCTGTTCCTGGCTCCCTCCCAACCCAGGGAGTGACACCCTGCTAGGAACACGCATACACAGGGACAGCCCCCTCCCCACAAAAGACATACTGGTGTATAGTGTAACCAGGGGTGTCCTTTGTCCTGTGTTCATCCAAGTGGTCACATCTGTAACCCAGCAAAGAGAAGGGTCGCAGCCAGGAGTGTTCCCTGCTAGACAGGGGCTGTCCCAGAACAGACACCCAGCTTTACAGGGCACAGACACAGCAGTTAGAGCGCTTGTTTATTAGAGTGCACACAAGGGAAAAGCTACTCACCATCTTTTAACACAAAGGACCACATTCTGCGTCACACACACAAGATGGCCGTTTCGAGGTGGGCTTTCGACTCACCAGGTTAGCTGAGCTACAGCTGCAACATGAGAGGTCACGGGTGACCTGTTTAAAAGCCACTTGCACTAACTATGTTCACCATATGAAGATGGAACGGAGTAAAAATTTACTGTTATGATACTTTGTTAGAAAAGTATTTGTAAAGTTTTTTTAAACCGAGCTGTTTCACATAAGCCCTATTTCTTGGCTGGACTTTGAAAGGAGGGGCCATTTCAACCTCGTTTGGTATACCATTTCCAATCTAGACAAACCACAGGTTACACACGTCCTGACCTATATTCTGGCATCTGCTGGAATGTCTACAGTGGGCTGCAATGGCTCCTTCATGACAAATGTCTGAAAATATCAGAGTTCATTTGTTAACTGTTAAAGGGTATTTGACCTCAAAGGTTCTTAAAAGAATCCTCAGAGCAGCCCCCAGTGCAAAGCAAATATTTCCAATTTCTGTTTGAGAAATCTTTTTGCTGGCACAAAGAAAAAAAACAAAAAGAAATAAGAACAAAAATAAAAACAAGAAAAACACCTAAACACCTAAAATTCGTATAGCAACACAAAACACTAATTTAAAAGGTGTATCCCAGATGGGGTGCTAACCAGCAGACTCTGGCAGGGAAGCTCAGATGACACCATGAGTACCCCGAGACCCTTCTGTCTCAAGCATGTCCACACAGGTCACACACCAACCACAGGACAGAAAAGGCAAGGCACGGCACCCAAACCCAAGTGCTTACTGGTTGCCATTTAAGCAGTGGGTGAAGCTGCCCGACAGTGCACAGCATGGAGAAAAGTAACCTTGGTTACTGTTTCCAAGGACACGGACCAGGCTCTTGGCTAACAAGAGCGGAGGTAAAGCTGAATGCAACATGAGTCATTTTTTTAATACATGTATGCAAAGAAAATCAGCCAGCTAATATTGCACGCTCGCCCTAACCCCTGGTGGAGGACTCTAACTAAGCTTTTGAATCATTAAACAGTCAATAATTTTCATGGTAAAGGCTTTTTGCTAACACCCACTGAATTTCCCTCTGGCACCTCCCAAGGAGTGACTAACGCTATGGTAAGGAATTCTAACTGAGGCATTCTGGAATACAACTAGGAGTAGAGACAATCTAGCTAACAGGTACTTTAACAGATGTCATGGATACGGGCCACTGCAAAAAATACTTCACACAGATAGCATTTCTAGAAAACACTTCAGGGGTGTAAATGTAGCTAACTGGGACCATTGCTAATGCTAAGGTCAATCCTATACTAATAATCTAGAGTACAGACTGGAGGGCCTACTTGTTACTCTGGGGCGTGGAGAGACACTAGAGGGGCCATTACAAGAGTGTGCTGAAAAGCAGCCTACCTCTGAGTGTGGAGCCTCCACACTCCAGCAGCCCTGGGGAGGGGAAGCCCCTGTGGCCACAATGCAGACAGCTTTCTGAGTGTCAGTAGCTGGGGATGATGTCATCTGGAACAGATGAGTAAATGGACTCATTCTGCTCGTCCCTGTCTTCTGGTCCACAGCAAGGCCAAGGAGAAGCTGCATCCACAGTGAAAATGATCCATATCTTGGGGAAAACACACAAGGTACAAGATGGGACAGCACAGAGACCCCTCAGGGTTTGTCCTGGAAGTGGAGATGATGAATTGCGTAAAAGCAGGAGTGAGACAAAACCCCAACATTTTAGACTTCCAAAGAAAACTATGTCAGACAAGGGAAGCAGGTAAGACCCAGAGAGAGTCTTCCCGAAGCCCAGACCCACACGCAAGGGAAATAGGTGTCCCAGACTCCCTAGCTTCTCCTGGGAACAACTTTTAACCACTTATGCTTCCGTTCTCTTGGTTTTATGCTTTTGTTTATCTGACAAATTCTTATACCAGTGTGAGCCGTTTCCTTTGAAAATTCAGTGCTGTTGATAACTGCTTTCCTCTGCTGCATCTGAGGTACACACACACACACACACACATACACACACACACACACACACACACACCCCTACCTTACTGTTCTCTCAACCCCTGTGGAGGGTGTCGAATGACCCTTTCACAGGGGTCACCTAGACCATTGGAAAACACATATTTGCATTCTGATTCATAACACTAGCAAAATTACAGTTAAGAAGTAGTGACAAAAATAATTTTACAGCTGGGGGGATGGTCACCACAACATGAGGAACTGTATTAAAAGGTCCCAGCATTAGGAAGGTTGGGAACCACTGCACTAGGCCCAGAACTCCCTCTCACCCTGAGTCTGTTCTCAGATCTCTCCTGAAGTACTGCCAAGTCCAGCATTGCCAGCCCCTGTGCAGCCTTCTGTGGGAATGTGGAGAGGACGCTACAGAGATTCAGTCCACGCCTGTTACAGGTTTTATCTGGTGGGAAAACACCACAGTTTGCGTCATACTTGAGGCGAAACAGCATGTTCTTCATAAAGACTCCAGGAGAAGGACGAGCATCCTGTCAAGCAGGGAGGGCCTCCTTCAGAGCTGAGTTTCAGGAAGGGGAGGGAAGAGGGTGAGGTGCCCGCCACAGGAGGTGAATATGTGTCCTCCTTGCCTGCTGCTGCCCAGTGGAGGCAGCAGTGTTCTCTTTACCACGATAGAACATCGGTTTAATCACAAGCCTTTTTTATTCACTTCAAGTATTAAAAAGCTAAATGCAGAAAAAATGTGTCCTGCTTCCTGGGGCCACATTGCCGGACATGAGCGAGTGCCGGCTGGAGACAAACTTGTGGATTCTGGTCCTGGCAGAACTTACTTTTCTTCTCTTGTTAACGTTTCACATACAATTCAGCAGCAGATTACCCCTCACAGAAAACTCTGATCTTCATTTTAAATTAACTTGAGAGGACAAGAGAAACGGTATGGTGGCCCATGCCTGTGGGCCAGCACTTAGGAGGCAAACATGGGAAATCAATGCAGATTCAAGGTCAGCCAGGGGGGTGCACCAAGGCCCTGGTTTTAAAAAGGGAAATCAAACCAACATCACCATCAACAACAACAACGCCAGAGGAGATAAGCAAGCAAGTGTCCAGTGCCACGTGCAGTTCGGGTCCAATAGTTTACCTCAAGTCTCAAAGAGCGGCAGGCTGAAGTAGTGATGGAAGGTTTTGTGGTGGGGCCCTCCACTGCAGCTTTGCAGCCTGCCTCCTGGGGAATGCGGCAAAGAGACCGGTGGGAGGGGCTCTGCAGTACTGCATTCTATTTATTGATCCCTGTCACCCTAAGTCCTGTGACAGAATCAACCCAAAATCAGCTTCACTGAGCAGCTTTTCAGAGCAGATCTGGCAAGAGGAGGCCGGGAGGCTTGGGTTCAACACAGTTGATCCAGAAGTTGGCACAGCTGGCGTGGTACTGATGTCCCCCATAGGCCAGCTTGAAACTGTCTGTTTCTGAGTTGAATGCCTGCCAAAAACACAGAGATGGGGGATAAGTCAGGTTCTTCCCACTTCTGAGAGCTTATAAGCAGCCACGTGGGCGCTCCTCAGGTACCACTGAGACTGAGGCCCGAATGGCACACACAGACAAAAGCCGAGCAGGTAGCTACAGGATCCAAGTAAGAAAGTTTCATTTATTTATTTTTACCGCTAATTAAAGGTATAAAAGTCAGTACCATCCAACCTAGTTTCAGCAAAGGGCCCAATCTTCACAGAAAAGGCAGGCATAGGTTACAGGAGAGAAAAGGGGGCAGGATTCAGGAACTAAAATAGCCAAGGCCTGTGGGTACTCTGTTCTCTCACTATAAAGGCCACCCTCCCTGGAGGCTGCCATTGCTGTAACTTGTGGCCCCTTAGAGGTCTGCGGCTAATTACAGTTCTATCTGGACTGAAAACATTTAAAAGAGCCAGAAGTCAATTAATATTAACTCACTCAGTGGTTCTCAACCTGTGGGTCGGGACCCATGTTGGGTCGCATATCAATGTTTACATTATGATTCCTAACAGTAGCAAAAGTACAGTTATGAAGTACCCACAGAATAATGTTATGCTTGGGGGTCACCACATCACAAAGAGCTGTATGAGAGGGTAGCAGCATCAGGAAGGTTGAGAACTGCTGGTCTAATGCCACTGGAGGCTGACACTGGACACACGAGGGCCCCCTATCTGTAGCTCAGTTACCCACAGCAGGTAACAGTCTTGGTTTGTTTTTTTAACGCCACAGATAAAGTCCTAAAACCCAAAATTTTTGGCTTTTTGTCTGTCATCCACTAAGTCCTGAAGCTCTCCTTCCTCATTCTCTGTCACTACAACTTCAGTCTTCCAGAAGGTGCTGATTCGTGGCAAGGAGGACAACACCAACAGAAGCTGATTAGTAGGTACATGCATGCAAACAGGATGGCAGTGGCCCCACAGAGACGCATTAGCTGATCTGATCAAACATGGGGACGAAAATGAGTCAGTAGAGGATTCACGATTGGTACAGCCCAGGACAACAACAGAATTTTCTGTTGGCCTCTCACACACAGGACTGAGATGGAGACACCAAAGTAACATGTAACTGGCTCATACTTTTTTAGGCTGTTCTTCTGCAGGTGTCTCTTCTTTCTGAAATGTTGAAACCATAAGGTCAAAAGAAAAAATAAAAACCCTAATCAAGTCCCTGAAACAGGCCTATGCCTCCAGGTAAATCCACATGGGCTTGACATTCTTGCTCCCACCCACCCCTGTCCCTGGGGTGAACCGAATGCTCACCAGGGACGGGAGGACTCTGTTTACTCCCTCAGCAGCTTCTCCACTGCCCTGAGGAGAAACAGATCTGCTCCTATAGACCTTTCTAGGCTTCAGCATACCCTCCCCCCCCCCCCCGTCTGATCACAGCACTTGTGAAGGGGGCTGGCTACACATGACTGCCCCTTAAACCATGTTAGGGATGAACCCTGCCACTTAAAGGAGGAAGACAAGGACTTACCCGGCTTCTGGAGTCCACATTTAGGAGACACACTCCACAAGCCAGCTCCTGGGCGTTTTTGATCCCAGGCCGTAACATACAGGAGGAAAAATCCAGTGAATTCTCATCTGGCTGAAGAGGACAAGAAAGATAGGTAAGGACACAGCAATTCCAAATACTATATAGGTCAACTATAAAATTAAATCAACTAATAACACCAGTGTTTCCTTCTCAAATTCTGCTGAGTAGCTGCTCTGTTCTGGCTACTGGCAGAGGACAATGGGAATAAGCTGCTCCCTGCCTTGAGGGCCTCATGGTCAAGGGTGGAGCGAGGAGGTGTGGAGCAACGCAGGGCCATTAGTGCTAGGGGACTTATTTTGGGGCAAGTACTGAATGTCCAGTCACTCAACAGAGGCATTTAGCCAAGAGAATGCTTCCTGGAACTCACCATCATCCTGCCTGAGTATTGATGATGCCGTAGGAGGCGAAGGTCAATGGGTAATGGGCTAATGGGCCAGAAGGGGTGGGAGTAGGGAAGGCTGACTGATACACAGCAGCGTGACACAGACACGTGTAAGCAAAAGTCCAGCTACAAGACGAAACCGAGGGTGGGAGATGAACCAAGGAGAGGGAGAGGAGGTGGGCCAGAGCATCAAGGATCCAGAAAGGAATGGAAGGAGTTGAGACAGGACCAAGCACACATCGCTGGCACCAACCTGCCTTCTGGCTGCAGTGTCAGCAAGACTGGGGGTGACAGTCCAAAGGGCAAGGCTTCAATTGGGTGACAGCAGAGGGGGAGGGGAAAGGGCTGTTAAGGGGGCAGAATCTATAGGCCGTGGGCATGTACAGGCCACGGATGGAAGGAAGGAGGCTTGGGCGGATGAGAAGCTTCACCTTAAGCCCAAGGACGCAGGAGAGAATAGTTTGGTTCAGGTAGAGTTGTAGCTGGCAAGGTCAGAAGTGCAGGTGTCCAGGGAGAGTCAGCAGCCAGGGACAGTGAATGGAGTCACTGCCGGGCACACTTATGCTAAGCACTATGCTCAGCTCTTGGCTCTTTACAGCGGTGTCATCTAGTTTATCCTTCCCCAAACCAACAAACAACAAAAACCCACGAGCTACGGCGAGTGCAGTGCAGTGGTTAGAGGGCCAGGTCTTGTCTTGAAAACGGCTGTCAATTTCTTAAAGATTAAATATGTATTTGCTGTATGAGCTTGAAGTTTCATTTCTAGACATTTATCCGAGGGAAAGGAAAATATAGGTCTGCAAATCTTGTTCCAAGAAAACCCCACAAAAAACAAAAACAAAACAAAACCATTCATAGCAACTGTATCCATATTAGCCAAATCTGGCACTAACAAACGTCTAGTAATAAGGAAATGGATAAACAAGTCGTGGCGTGTTGATACAATAGACTATTACTCAGCAAGGGAGCAAAGTGATATTTGATCAACATGGCTACGTTTCAGTATTATGCTACTAAGCAAGCCAGGCACAAGAATGCTGACATTTGATATCACTTCACGTTTATAAAGTATTAAAACAAAGGAATCTCTGTCTGTGGAAATCAGGGCAGCAGTGGCTTTTAGAATCAGATCAGGGTTGACTATGAAAGAAACAGAGTGAACTTTAGGCACGGACAAAAATATTCTGAATATTTTCCAGGCCTTGTAGCACAGGACCGTAATTCTCACACTAGGGAGGCAGAGGCAGGAGGGCCTCCGTGAATTGGAGTTCCAGGCCAGCTGGGGCTACACGGTGAGACCTCCTCACACCCCTTAAAAAAACCCCAAACCAATCCAATAAACAAACAAAACACTTGAAAACTGGGGATTTAGCTCAGTGGTAGAGCGCTTGCCTAGGAAGCGCAAGGCCCTGGGTTCGGTCCCCAGCTCCTGAAAACAAAACAAAACAAAACACATGTGAAAACTGAAACAGCGCAGAGAACGCATGCTCGTGTCATTGTACACTCCACATTGCCGAGTGATTTTCACAGAACATGTATTTTCTTCATTTTTGCACATCTTTTTGGGTTCATAGTCAACTTTTGTTTGTTTTCACATATAATACTGGCATGAATGTTGGTGATTCAAATTTTTAATAATTTTTTATGTGTATGGATGCACACATGTTTACCATATGCAGCCTGTGCCATAGTCACCAGGAGCAGGCATCAGATCCCCAGGAACTAGTGTGAGCTGTCAGGTGGATGCTGGGAATTGAACCTGGGTCCTCTCTTCAAGAGCAGCCAGTGCTTTTAATCACTGAGCCATCTCCTCTGGTCCCAACTAGACTTAAGACTAAACCGAAACAACAAACGTTTTGAAAACTTCACTGTCAAAGACGTGGTGACTCATTTCTCAGCTTTTGTGCTGTTCACAGGTAGGAGCCGCACGGTCAGCATTTTTCTCGGCTGCTTCTTAAATATAAACAGCAGACAGTCGGTCAGACCCCCCAGTGACACACCTTCTGACGTCCATATTGGAGTTAAGTACCTTACAGCTTGCTGTGTGACAGACATTATTAAACATGGAGCTGGGAAGAACTGCCCAGCGGCAGAACCATCCAGAACTGCTACTCTGGGCAAGCGGCTGCTGCATGTGTCCGAGACTGCTCTGGTTTAACACCCTAGTCCTGAGCATTAGGGACAGTTTGCCATCATGTGGCTGGATCAGGGACTATTGGAGAAATAATTAGAATATGGGGAAACCATAAGACTTGAAATCAGTTAAATTAATAAAATCCCTCGAATATCTGTTTACACGGGGAGCCCAGGAAAGCAAATGAAAAGGGCCGTGAGAGTGGTGGGCTCTGCATAATGCCCTGTGATTAAATTAATCTTCCAAATGATAAAATTAGCTCTCTTAGGCAAGCAGTGGTGGCACATGCCTTTAATCCCAACACTTAGGAGGTGGGTCTCTGAGTTCAAGGCCAGCCTGGTCTACAAAGCAAGTTTCAGAACAGCCAGGGGTACACAGAGGAACTCTGTTTTGAAAAACAAAACCAGGGCTGGAGAGATGGCTCAGTCGTTAAGAGCACTGACTGCTCTTCCAGAGGTCCTGAGTTCAAATCCCAGCAACCACATGATGGCTCACAACCATCTGTAATGAGATCTAATGTCCTCTTCTTGTGTGTCTGAAGACAGCTACAGTGTACTGTATAATAAATAATAAATAAATCTTTAAAAAAAAAACAAAACCAAATGAAATGAACAAAAATTAGCCTTCTTAAACACATACCCGTAAGCACAGGATTCTATTGAATGTGCAAAAGCAACATGATACCGGCCAATGGCCACAATTATACATCATACCTGCTACAAGGTGCTGTAAACTGACCATCAACTTTGATTGGCAAGTATTTCACATATTTAGTAAAGATAAAAATGTACATTATATATACCAGCTTCTTTTTAAAATTGTTTTATTTTGTGTGTTTGAGGTTTTGCCCACGTCTTTGTATACCTCATGTGCCTAGTGCTCCTAGATGCTAGAAGAGGGTACCGGATTTTCTGCGGCTGAAGTTACAGTTGTTTGTTAACCGCTGTGTGCAGGCTGGGAATTGAACCCAGGTCTTCTTCAAGAGCAGTGTGGTGGTTTGAATAAGAATGGTCCCCATAGGATCATATATTTGAATGTTTGGTCATCAGGGAGTAGCACTATCTGAGGATTAGAAGGAAGGTGGCCTTGTTGGAGGAAGAGTATCACTGGGGTACCTCTTTGAGGTTTCAAGAGCCCAAGCCCAAGAGTCTCCCTCTTCCTCCTGTCTATGGATCCAGATGTATGACTGTCAGCCACTTCTCTAGCACCATGTCTCCCTCTTCCATGCTTCCCACCATGAACACAATGGCCTCTGAAACCGTAAGCCAGCCCCAATTAATGCTTTCTGTCATAAGAGTTGCAGTGGTCATGATGTCTCTTCACAGCTACTGAACCTGGACTAAGACCAATAGCAAGTGCTCCTAACTGCTAAGCCATCTCTCTAGGCCTGTACCCCAGCTTCTTAAACTATTCGACATGGGAGCTACAGAAAGTTGGCAATTGTAAAAGGTTTCTGGATATGCAGCCCCCAAACGCTGACTCAGAGTCGAGTGCTAAGGGGCTGAGAAACTTCTGGCAGCTCTCCGCCACGGTGTGTCACATGACATCACTGCGGCCCTTGAGCTGGACAGACAGCATGCAGCTCACACTGCACATGCTGTTCACCACACGCCGGTGAGCATGGCCTCCGTCTCAGATCCCAGACACGGCTGGGACGGCAGAGCTCTTACAGTCCTACACACACAGCTTTGTTTTTTTTGTTTTTTTTTTTTTTTTGTTTCTTTTTTTTTTTTTTTCGGAGCTGGGGACCACAGCTTTGTTTTTATAGAGACAAAATGCTTGGGCTACAGAAAACAAAGACTTTTAATATTTTTCTACTGCCATTGTCTAGCATCTCTTTTGTTATTTGTCACAGTTTAACTTAAAATTGCTGTTAAATTGCTGACTTGAGTTTAATTTTAAAAAAATTAAATGAATTTTGGCTTGGGATCAGTATAACATTTAGTTTTTGTTGTTTCTTTTTGTTTGTTTGGTTTGATGGTTTGTGGGTTTTGTTTTGTTTTGTTTTTTGTTGTTGTTGTTTTTTTTTTTTTTTTTTGAGACAGATCTCTCTATGTAGCCCTGGCTGTCCTAGAGCTCACTATGTAGATCAGGCTAACCTCAAACTCACAGAGATCTACCATCCTTTGCCTGTGTTGGAATTAAACGTGTGCATACCCCCACCTAGTATAGAATCTATAACAATTTATAAAACAGCCTTAAACATATTTCAGACATTTTGTACCTCATGTTTATGTGAAGTGTTCTCAGCATTGACAATTAATAAATTAAAACATGGATCAACTCTGAAAAATAAAAATGTTCTCTATTCTGCCCTGTAGAATCAGACATTCAGCCCAGACGACATGCTTTAGGAAACACAGAGGATCACATACATCTTGTTAGTATGCAAGCTGGCTTATATCTGTAATAAACAATAAAACTGTTTACCAAAAGGCAATTTAGAATTAAGTGTCTTCATGATTTACTAGCAGTAAACACTCATATCTATTTTATGTACTTATATACATAAAAACTCCTCGGGTAGAAAGGAGTTGTGGGCAGATAGTTTAAGGGCATGTATCATATATGTCCCAGAGTCAGCTGGAGGGCACAAGCCTGGATGCTTGGCAGTAATACACGTCTAACGTGGCGTACAAGAAAACGCGCATCAGTGCTCTTTGCCTGCCTTCACATTCTCTCTGGACAAATGGTATGAAAAGCTTCCCAGCCTCTTTGAGATTAGGCACCGCTGTGTCACCTGCATGGCCAGTGAGTCATGTATGACATGGCTGGAAGGAAGCCTTTGAAACCAATGTGTTGGCTCTGAGGTGAAGAGCACTGGCTGCTCTTCCAGAGGGTTTGATTTCCAGTACCCAAACGGTGGCCCACAAACATCTGCAACTAGTTCTGGGGAGTCTGACTCCCTCTTCGGGATCCCTGGGCACCAGGTATGCAGTGCACAGATAAATGCACAGGCAAAATACCCATACACATAAAAATCAGAATAAAAAATAAAACCCATGTGCTATTTATCACATTCTCTTGACCTTTGGGTGCCCAGCTACACTCATGGGTTCAGGGAGGGAACCGGGTGCTGAGTGAGGACAGGCTCTAGAGCCTCTCCGGAGGCCTTGAGATGGACCTGAGCTTGAACAATAAAGAAGGCCTGCTTGAGGGTTGGGGATTTAGCTCAGTGGTAGAGCGCTTGCCTAGGAAGCGCAAGGCCCTGGGTTCGGTCCCCAGCTCCGGAAAAAAAAGAAAAAAAAATATGAAAAAAAAAAAAAAAAAGAAGGCCTGCTTGAGAACACTAGGACTGCATAACCCAGTCTACTCTGACAGATGAAAGCAGTAAGCTTGCTCCACAAGCAATTCTAGACATGGAGCATTTGGTCGGTCAGTGCTTTGTACACTACTGTCCTTGCTGTTATAACAAATTATCAAAAACTTAATGGCTTTGGGCTGAAGAGATAACCCAACGGTTAAGGCACTGACTACTCTTCCAGAGGACCGGGGTTCAAATCCCAGCACCCACATGGTAGCTCACGATCGTCTATAACGCCAAGATCTGACATGCTCACATAGACATATTTGCAGGCAAAACACAAATGCACATAAAACAAACATAAATAAATTAAAATAAAAAGAACATGGCTTTATCCCCTTACAGCCCAGAATTCACGGGGTGGAAGTCTGCTGTGGACTGACATGACCTGCGCGTTCTGGAGTTCTGGGGGGAGAAGCTCTTCCTTTTGAGATCACGTCTAGAAATGTCCAGTGCTGTGCATTCCTGGCTGCGGGGGCGTCTGTCACCCTCTCTCCCATTCCACTGTCACCACCTTTCTTCACTCTTACCCTGCGACCACCTCCTGTCAGGACAGGAGCCTGCCCTGCTGATCCAGGGCTATTTCCTCAACCACACACCCTGAACTCAGACGATGATAACACAGGTTCTAGGGTCATGTGGTGTGTTGTCAGCTGGGGACACGGTAAAGATGCCATCTTTAAAGCATGGTGTTTGCAAGAAGAGCAAGGTGTGGGGGATGCTCCCATCAAAGCACACTGTTCTCCTGAGATTCCACAGCACTGCAGAAGCAAACACTCTGAAATGTGCCATTTCTTCATGATGGGAGGAATTACCAAGGGATCTGTATCATGCTGAAGGAACAGTGGATTCAAGGGGTCTGCACGACTTCTAGCTGGCTGCAGACTGGAGGAAAACTATCCTTTTTTCTTCTATTAGAGGTTTTTTTTTTTTAAAGATTGATTTATTTATTTTATGTATACCAGTACACTGTCGCTGTCTTCAGACACACCAGAAGAGGGCATTGGATCCCATTACAGGTGGTTGTGAGCCACCATGTGGTTGCTGGGAATTGAACTCAGGACCTCTGGAAGAGCAGTCAGAGCTCTTAACCGCTGAGCCATCTCTCCAGCCCTCTTCTATTAGGTTTCATATGTCAAAGATTTATTTCCCAGGGTCGAGTTGTTTCTTTGATCCAGTACATCTGAGAGATAAAAGCTTAGCTGACCTTCGCTCAGGCCTGACCATCAGAGTGTCCCTACCTCCCTGGAATCCGACCATCAGAGCACCCCTACATCACGGCCAGAGATGGCCTTTCCCACAAGAGAACTACCTGCTTCTACCACAAGAGGGAGCTTCAGTCCACAGTCACCCTGAGCTTTCAAGAGCTTCTTGCTATGAAACATTCAGCTTAATACAATATTAAGTCACACTTTGGAGTTGAGACTTAGTATTTTGCTTTCCTTAGCACAGGTACACTACACTTGGGGCTTTTTTTTTTGGTAGAAAAAGTAGTAGATCTGGTATTTTCCTGTTTGATTCTCTTACTGTCTGATTTTAGGGAGCTGGGGAATCCATCTAACCAAGGCTTCAAGTGTACGAAGCACAAGCGCAAAAACAAGACAGTGAACATGCTGCCTGCCACCATGGGACACGATAGTTCCAGTGCAGCGTTCAGAGTAGCAAGACGAGACAGATTTAAAAGCCAGATGTCAATAGTTTCAATCAGATTTTGATGTTCCTGAGCTTTAATTTCTTCCCTTTTAGAAGCGAACGTTATGGGCCAGTTCGATGGCTCAGCAGGTAACTGCTCACCCTGTGTAATGACTGCTTGTGTTTAATCCCTGGAACCTCAAAAGGCTCAGTGTGGTGGTGAGAGCCTTAATCCCAGCATTCCTATAGTGAGGAGGGAAGCTGAGAAAGGGCATTCTCTCAGAAGCTTGCTCTAGCCTGGAGTACATAGTGCAGTAGTAGAACATGAGAGGGCCAGTCTCAGCAAGGCAGATAGGGTGGGGGAGGGAGAGACAGAGAGAGAGACAAACACACACACACACACACACACACACACAGACAGAGAGAGAGACAGAGAGAGACAGACAGAGTGAGCTGACACTGACCTCATTGGCCATTACCTGGATGCAGCGAGAGAGGAAGTGGAGAATGCAGAATAATGTGAAGCAGGTCTATCTTAGTCAGGGTTCTACTGCTATGAAAAGACCCCATGGCCACAGCAATCTTTTTTTTTTTTTTTTTTTCGGAGCTGGGGACCGAACCCAGGGCCTTGCGATTGCTAGGCAAGCGCTCTACCACTGAGCTAAATCCCCAACCCCTGGCCACAGCAATCTTATAAGCTAGCCTACAGGTTCAGAATTTCAGTCCACTGTCATCATGGCAGGATGCAGGCAGACATGGTACTTCGAGTTCTATATCAGGATCAGCAGGACGACAGAGACATTGGGCCTGGCTTGAGCATTTGAAACCTCAAAACTCACCCTCAGTGACACACTTCCTCCAACAAGGCTATGTCCACTCCAAGGACTGTACTAGTCCTTTCAAATAGTGTCACTCCCTATGAGCCTGTGGGGCCATTTTCATTCAGACCATCATAGGGTTCATAGGTGCAAGCATGAACGGTAGCCATCAGTATTAGCAACTATATTAAGAATAAAGGGGTTCTGAATGGCAATGTGGTCCTTTAAGGAGCTCATTCACCCAAAATCAAACAAAGGTGTGGGAGTTCAAAGTTTCTGTACTGCCTCAAGCCCACCTCTCTCTAGTAATGACCTGCTGGCTCTGAGTATCTCATCCAGCGCTGCTGGGTCTTCAGAGTCGTGTTACTGCCGGACTGAAGTATTCGGATGTTGGGTTTTGTGCTATTGATGGTATATGGCTCTCTCTGTTGGTTCTGCTGCAGTAGAGGCTTGTGACAACCCACACAGTATATTTCTGTGGGATCCATGTCTTTCCTCCTGCAGTGAGTACTTCCAGTTAAGGTTTCTAGACTGAGGATTCATCTGCCCATTGTCAAGAGGAAACGACATGGTACAGTCTAGGAAAGTGTCTGAACAGAGAGCAATCATTGCCGTGTCACAACCACCCTGTTTTAGAAAAAAAATAAAAAGCAACTGCAGTAGCCAAAGGACATAGCTAGTTAGGAGGCGGGTGCTTGGTACCCACACACATATGATCTGCCTGCGCCCACACTGTACAGGTGAGAGTACAGAGCTCCATGCCTTTACATGTGTCTGAAAAGCCAGGCCGGTTGTCTACCCTGGAGAGCCAGATATGGGTGCTGTGAGTGGATGCTTGCAACAGAGTCTGAGAAGGCGTGACTGGGGAGCCCTCCTCCATTTACCTCCTACTCGGCCCTGTAGAGTTAGAGCTGTCAGATAGATGTGAATGGGGCAGAACATTCTAGGTAAGTGGGCCTCAAACTTCCTTCAAAGAAACAAAATCAAACTCCATGGCTTCTTTTTAAATGTCTGGACAAGGGCTGGAGACATTGCTCATTGGTTAAGAGCACCAGCTGCTCTTCTGGAGGATCCAGGTTCAACTCCCACACCCACATGGCAGCTCACAGCTGTCTGTAACAACCGTTCCAGGGATCCAACACTCTCCCCACAGACATGCATGCATGCAAAACACTAACACACATAAAAAGAAATCATTAAGAAATTAAAAAGTCTGGACAAAAGTGATGCTTAGTATGAAAACTTTCAGCCATGGAGAGACTGGGACAATGTATGAGGATGTTGTCTGGGAGGATGAACTAGTTCACATAGTGACAGGGGGCATCAACACAACTCATGGAGCAGCATTACTAAGGCTTTTGCATTTTATTGTGTGTGAACTCCAGAGTGGCCTGGGGTGGCAGAGCAGAGCCTGAAGCTAACACCTTTTCATCAACAGTGTCAGAGCCCCAGAGCCTGGGAGCTGGGGAAGATGTGCTTGGAGGAAAATGTCTTCCCCTGCCCCCAGTGACAGGCACAGGCAAGCAACCCCCTGGAGGCTGGCCAGTCATTCTTCACCTTAGCTGGAAGGACAGACACACAATGAACTTGGATGAAGCTCTGGGGCTTCAGGGACATTTTCACTTCTAAGAGTTCAGGGCAAACAAAGACATGCTTTCTGATCTGGTCAGCTTTCTCCAGCAACACCAGCAGAGGAGGGCTGACTGGAAGGAAGGATAGAAACCTAGTTTTCAATGTACAATGAGGACTGACTACCACTAAAACAAAGAACCTTCAAATCTAAATGCCACGTGGGAGGCTGGATTGCTCCGCCATCTGGGGAGATGTGTCAAGGGTGGGGACAGAGGCAAGCTGACCTGAGGTTTACAGTATGGCAGGACAAGCTCCTGGAGCTTTTCTCATTAACCTGCACAGCTTTGGTTTTACCACCTAACCAACCTCTTCAGGACAGGACGAAGCACAGAGCACAGAGCTGCCAGATGCCTCTGGCACCTCCCAGCTTCAGGACAGGATGATGGCAGAGGAAGGAAGTCAAGCTGCTCTGTAGATTTAATGCACATGAAGACGACCCTAATGCATAGTTTGGCCAACTGGATAACCCAGGTGGCTGAAGGAAAAGTGGCCATGACACCGAAGGGGGTTTTGGGAAAGGGTTTGAGTGTGTGAGAAAGTTTTCTACCAGAGGAAAGATTTATTTCCCATTACAAATGCAACAAGTATTCATTAAAGATCGTTGAGAAAGGATACTTATAAACATGGGGTTTTATCTTTAAGCACAACCCATTGGCAGCCTGCCTCCCAGCCATGTGCTGACAGGTCTGTTATTTCACAAGTGCTTCCTGACAAAATGCCCACAACACCCGACTGAAGAGCTGAAGAGCCGCCATGTGCTACTTCACGAACTCTGATTTTCAGGCTGTTTCCAGTTTTCTCTTTTATCTGAAGAGCAGTGCTCTGTACTTTACTGGCTTCTTTTGGTGACTACATTTAGAGCAATTGGAGATGTTTGCTCCAAAGTGCATCAGCAAGGCTATGATTCTGAATGTATGTGTATGAGTGTGAAACCCTTGGCACACTCACCTGGATGTGTGACACACACATGCACACGCGCACACACACACAACACACTGGGCACTCACAGGCTCAGGTGGAGCCTTAGCGGAGCAGCAGAAACCCTTCCTAGGACTGTTGCCAGCAGCAGCCAAGCTTTCCCTGGCTATCAAGTTTATTTTTATGCTGTGAACACAGTGAGCTGTGGAAGTCAGCACACTGGAACACTGGTGATAGGAAGGGGGAGGACCAGCACCCACAGATCACCATTTCATTCCTGTCTGCCAGCACAAGGAGATCAGCTGTCTCAAGCTCCCACCAGAGCTAGACAAGCTCTCGACACCACGTCTTCTCCGCTGTGATGGACACCACCACAAATGGGGAGCCAAACGTTCCCTTCTTCAGGTTGCTCTGCTGAAGCATTTTGTTGTAACAAGAAAAGAAACTAATGAGGTAAGCACCATGAGACACACGAGAGAAATAAGCTGAAGACACCCACACAGGCAGGGCTGGACTGAAGGGCACTGGGGATGCCTTCTGGAGAACTACACAGAACTTAGCACAAGAGCAGCCTTCCTTGTTCAGCAACAGGAGAGCTCTGCACTGAGCTAAGACTTTTGGCTGAGGTCCCGAAGACCATGGAGGCCCACTGTAGGATTTTAAATGGGATTTAAATGAAACAATCAGATCTGTGGTTTACAAGGAATGGTCAGGTAGTTGCACAAAGAATAGATTGGTAAAGGACTTTTTTAAAAAAGAGAAAGAAAGAAAAGAACTTAGGTAGGGGTGTGCGGATCAGTAGCAGAAAACTTCTCCAGCCTTCCTGGGCCTTGAGGTCCACCCCTAGCACCACCAAAGGGAAAACAAAACCTAACCTGTAGAGAGCGGCGCGGCGAAACAAAGATGGCGCCGACATCCAGCCTTGTCTGGATATAAACGACTTACTGCGCATGTGCAGGCTTGTCCCCTTTCTAGGGCTCCCTCTAGTGGTGAACAGCGGTACTGCACATGTGCGGTTTATGCACCAGGTGTTAGTTGACCGTTAATATGCTAATGAGGTGATTCATTCTCCGCCAATCCCTGGAGGACAAGTAGTGGGGTGATCCAAGCCCCACCAATCCCTGAGAGATAATTAGCATACTGTTGTCTATATAAGCCAAGCGATTTTGCTGCTCAGAGTCCCTGTTCAAGAGAGCTGTAACACTAAGAGAGCTGTAACACTAAGAAGAGCTGTAACACAGTAAAGGCTTGCTCGCAGAAGAATCCTGTTGCCGCGCGTTGTTCTTACTGGCGGGACATTAGGCGCGCGACAAGTGGTGCCGAAACCCGGTAACCAACATCGCCGGTGCCGAGGGGACCCTTCAGTGTGATGAAGAGGATTCAGAACTGCGAGAAGGTAAATTAAAAGGTAAGCTTCGAGAGGCATGCCCCTTTTTGGAAGAGAGCATGTCAGAAACGGAGCAGAGTGAGAAATTAGGCTTCCAAGAGGCATGCCCCTTTTTGGATTTAAGAGAGCATGTCAGAAACGGAGCAGAGTGAGAAATTAGGCTTTGAGAGGCATGCCCCTTTTTGGATTTAAGAGAGCATGTCAGAAACGGAGCAGAGTAAGAAATTAGGAGCGGGCAAAAAAGAAAAAGGTTACTAAAACAAAAGTGAAAGAGATACAAAAGGCAGAAGAAACGCTGCCAGAGGAAAAAATAGGTATGCCCCGGAGGTCCAAGTACAAGTCATCTGGAGAGGATACTTTGTATCCATTAAAAGAATTAGAAGCCTTAGAACTGGCTGGCAGTGACTCTGAGCAAGAGTTGTCAGAGTCGGAGGAGGAGGAATTAGAGGAAGAGGCAGCCATATATGAGGAAGAAAGATATGGGCCTAGGTGGACAGCCACTGTGAAGAAACCTAAAGTTATGGATCCTTTGTGGGCAAGGCTTGTAATTTTGTTTCTTTTCTTCTTTGTGTGGGATAGAGAGGCCACAGAGGGCAAGCTTAAGCCCGGACCAAAACCTCTTTGGCGAATGGTCCCTGCCTGCTTAGAGGATAAACAATGTGAGGAAGCTGTTAGGACAGGTCAGAGGGTCCTTGCAGAGCAACAAGAAAATATGTCAGAGGGAGAAAAGGTCTCGAAAGAAAAAAAGAAAAGAAAAGGAGATAAAAGGAACAGAGAGAAGGCAGAGATAAAAAATGGGGTCAGTGCAGCTTTTGTTGTGGCTCAAGTTGAGGCTATTGCTAGGTATGTGATTAGGCTCTGGAAACCTCACAGAGTCATACTGATCAGATTTGATAGAGGTAGACCACCTGAAAATTTATTCAGGAGAATCAAACAAAAAGATAAACTTGAGTGTGCCTACTTGGATTCCTGGTCTCAAGGAGATTTAGCAAGTGACAAGGTGCTTCTCTTAAAAAAGCAGTTTCAATCAGCCCTTGGAGCCTTGCACCTGTAGCTAAGATATGTGTAGCCACTTCAATTTTGTTTTCTGATTGGTTTTAAATGTATAAATATTCTCTACATGCCTTGGTTATGGACTATTGGCTTTTAAGTTATTGGATATGGTTTAAAAAAATGTAACACTGATAACAGAAAGTTGACATAAAACTGGTAAAATTTAAAATATGCTCATGTTTCTGTTGATACCTGTTCCGGTATTATACACGCTACTCTGATGACTGGTGAAAAGGCTCATAATGCCATTAGCCATTGCTTAGAGGCATGGGCAGCCTGGGGAAAGCCTGATAGTCTCAAGACAGACAATGGGCCTGCCTACACTGCAAAGTTCTTTCAGGCATTTTGCCAGACAATGCAGGTCGGTCATACTACAGGCTTACCATACAATCCCCAAGGTCAAGGAATTGTGGAAAGAGTACATCGTACCTTAAAAGAGCTTATACAAAAACAAAAAGAGGGAATTGCCAGCGGCCAAACACCAAAAGAACAACTTTCTTTAGCTCTTTTTACTCTAAATTTCTTAGTTTTGGATGTGCATGGCCGCTCTGCTGCGGATCGCCATGCTGCTACTACACCTATAACTAATGCAGAAGTAAAGTGGAAGGATGTCTTAACTGATGAATGGCATGGCCCAGATCCCGTGATCTCGAGATCTAGGGGAGCTGTTTGTGTTTTTCCGCAGAATCAAGAAAATCCAATTTGGGTACCTGAGCATTTGACTCGAAAATTGCCTTCTGCTCTTCCTGAAGATGAGACTACGAACCCTACTATTACTACTGGGAATGGTAATATGGGTTAACTCGCTCACCCTGTGGGCTATTGCCAGATCCTGGCCAGTACCCATGCCAGTTCATAGCAATTCTATTGTTTTGAGAATAAGACTGGCAAGCATAATCTCTGGCCTTGGTTTCAGTGGGTGCTGTCCAATGAGCAAGGGTTATATACATCCCTGACCCCCTTTGCTAGGTTGATGGGAGAGAACTTCGTGCTGTATAATGTTTCAGCTACCAGAAAAAATGACACCAGGTTGATCAATATTCAATATAATAACCTCTTGGTAAATAATACTGCCACTAGTACTTCAGTATGTGCTAGATCACTTTTTTTCTGATAAGCACTAATGTAAGCAGTGGTGCTTTAAATTGTAATAGCTCTGATGTAGTCTGCTATTTAGCTGAATGCTGGGATGGCACCAATGACACCGCAGTGATGGTTAAGATTCCCTCCTTTGTGCCAATCCCAGTGGAGGCAAACCCAGATAGCTTTCCTATTCTTAATTTACTGAGAGCCAAAAGAGATTTTGGAATTATGACAGCCATAATTTCAGCCATTGTGCTGTCTGCTGCCGCAGCTACCACAGCTGCAATCGCTATGACCAATCAAATACAGACGGCTGAGACTGTCAATCAGAACTGCAGTGGCGCTAGAGATACAAGAAGAATTTAATACCCATTTAGCATCTGGCCTTCTATTAGCCAATCAAAGGATAGATTTAGTTCAAGAACAATTGAAGCACTGTATCATATGACACAGCTGTCTTGTGTTTCCTCCCTTCGAAGTTTATGCATTATTCTTTTGCGAGCTAACTTTTCTCAGAATTTTCAACAGAACAAAGAAATCTCGAATTATCTGAAAGGAAACTGGTCCATGAAAGCAGAGCAACTATCAAGACAATTGCTGATGCAGATTGCTGTCCTCAACAGCACTAGGCTGGACCCCATCACAGTTGAAGACTTTACCTCATGGATTACCAATGCTTTCTCCCTTGTTAAGGAGTGGGTGGGCATGTTTGTCCTGGGGAGCTATTGTCCTCCTGGGATGCGGAGTAGGTCTCTGGCTTATTGGCTGTTTAAAAAAGAGAACATGCCAGACACAAAGTGGTTGTTTACCAGGCTATGACCACCATTAAAAAGGGTACTTCTCCCAACATATGGCTGGCCTCTTTGAAAGATCAAGAGTTCGCCCTAGATCATTTTTGTCACAGTCATGTGGAGTCATTGTATCCAGGGACGGGCAACTTTCCTCGAACTCGGACCAACCTAAGACACGGGGCCTGGTGGCGATAGGGTAACTCTATGACGGATAAGGCCGAGTTTGGATGAGAACGACCTAAGACAGGAGCAATGACAAGATTGACGTGACACCCAGATCTAGACCAGTCATTTTATTAAACGAAAAAGGGGGAGATGTAGAGAGCGGTGCGGCGAAACAAAGATGGCGCCGACATCCAGCCTTGTCTGGATATAAACGACTTACTGCGCATGTGCAGGCTTGTCCCCTTGCTAGGGCTCCCTCTAGTGGTGAACAGCGGTACTGCACATGTGCGGTTTATGCACCAGGTGTGAGTTGACCGTTAATATGCTAATGAGGTGATTCATTCTTCGCCAATCCCTGGAGGACAAGTAGTGGGGTGATCCAAGCCCCACCAATCCCTGAGAGATAATTAGCATACTGTGGTCTATATAAGCCGAGCGATTTTGCTGCTCGGGGTCCCTGTTCAAGAGAGCTGTAACACTAAGAGAGCTGTAACACTAAGAAGAGCTGTAACACAGTAAAGGCTTGCTCGCAGAAGAATCCTGTTGCCGCGCGTCGTTCTTACTGGCGGGACATTAGGCGCGCGACACTAACCAAACCAAACGAAGCAATCAAACCAGAGCGGTGCCATCAATCTGGCCCCTCACTTAAATAATGATACAAAACCAGAAGCACTGAAACAGGATTTGCTGTTTAGGACCGATTGGAACAGCTAGTTACCACCAGGCTGTCGGCTAAGAGCACTAAGAATTCCTCTCTTCTGCAGAGATGCAACCCTGCCTGGAGGGTGGCAAGTTAACTGGAGGACTAGTGAGTGAACTGGAGGACTAGTGAGTGAACTGGAGGACTAGTGAGTGATTTAGAATACAGCCAAGCCTCTCATGAACTCAAATGCTATCTGGAAAATGTTGCAGCAATCTTGTACTGCAGCATGCATGTGTGCATGCTGGCCTCCCCCACCTGCTTTGATAGAATGCAGCACCTAGACGGAAGCTAGTCATTTGTTTATTCAGAGTAGAGCTGCCCATAACATGGAAGACATGAGTCCAGGGGAGGTGATGAGGGTGGTGAATGGACAGCCACGTGATCGCCTTCCGCGCAGCTTTCTGAAGAGCACAGCAGGGCATACATAGGTCAAGTGCAAAGGGGTGGACTCAAACCATTTCTTTCTGGCAAAACTTGCACATGTAAGAATTAAGAATGACTGGCCCTGAGGGGTTGGGGATTTAGCTCAGAGGTAGAGCGCTTGCCTAGCAAGCGCAAGGCCCTGGGTTCGGTCCCCAGCTCCGAAAAAAAAAAAGAATGAATGGCCGGGGGAGAAAGTTCAGTGGGCAAAGTGCTTGATGGGTGAGTGTGGGGTCATGAGTTCAATTCCCCAGAATCTATATGAAGCCAGAAGTGATAAAGCCACTTGTCTGCACTCCTAGCTATGATGAGATAGAGGAAGAACCTGCAGAAGCTTGCGGGCCATCCTTGTATACACAGAGGCTGATAACAGAGACCCTGTCTCAGACAAGACAGAAAGTGAGAGCAGGCATGGACATTGTCTGACCTGCACACACACAGTGGCACATGCACCCTTCCCCCACATACATCTCTCCCCCTCTCCGTCTCTGTCTGTCTCTGTCTGTCTCTGTCTCACACACGCGCACGTGCGTACACACACACACACACACACACACACACACACACACACACACACACACACTAAACAGATCGAGCTTTTGTCCCACACTTCTGTTTTTCCAAGGTATAGTGGGCCTTGGAACTCTCCAAGGCCAGTCTGGGACTGCTGTCTCAGACCTCCTCCAACATAACACAACCCAGGTGGCACACTCATCCTCGGATAAGTGCATTGTAAGAATATATTCTCTGCTTCAGAACAGGCTTCTGGAAAGAGAAGTAACTGCTGACAGTAAGTAACGGTAAGTCTAACAGGCTCACCGTGAGTGTGGTAAGTGACATGAAGCCGATTAAGTTGTTCCACACTTTATCGATGTCCTTCAGCAACTGCTGGAGTTTCTCACTACACACAGCAGTGGCTTTGATCCCCAGCTCCACGCGCTTGGTTACTCGGTACACTTCCACCACGCCTGGTGGAGAGAGGAGAGTTAGGCATGGGAAAGCAGGCAAAGACAAAGCACTGTGGCGTGCTGATGACTCGATGAGGAAGAACGGCCGCGCAGAGGCGGGGCTGTGAGCAGAGATAGGTATTGGTTACTTTTCTGCTGCTGTGATAAAACACCGTGGCCAAGGGACCTTACAGAAGAAAGCCTTTAATTGGGCATGGGGGCAGGAGCAGCTGAGAACTCGTATCTCAAACTGCAAGCTGGAGGCGGAGAGCATCCTGGGAATGGCAGGAAGCTTCTGAAGCCTGAAAGCCCCCTGCCCTCAAGATACCTCCTACAAGAAGGCCACACCTCTGAATCCTTCCCAAACAGCTCCACAAACTGGGGACCAAATATTCAAGTCTATGAGTCTATGGGGGCCATTCTCATTCAAACAAGGGGTGCGCCTTCATGATCTGCAGGAATGGTTCTTTTCCTGCAGTCTTTAATCAGGTCAAACACTGTAAGCTGCAAATGTTGATGTCATCATAGAGTAATTCATGCTAAATCCTTAAGCTTTTTTTTTTTAAATAAAACATTGCTGAAATTCTATGTGCTAGAAATTTCAATTTTTAAAATTATATTTATTGCCAAGCCTAGTGGCACACACCTTTAATCCTAGCAATTGGGACACAGAAGCAGATAGACCTGAGTTTTGAGGCTAGCCTAGTCTACACAGCCATGTGTGTGGAGGGTCTGGTGCAGGCCAGAAAAGTCCCTTGGATCCCCTGGAGCTGCATTTGCTGGCAGTTGTGAGATAACCAACATGGGTATAGGGAACTGAATGTGGGTGCTCTGCCAAGGCTGTAGGCACTTTCACCACTGAGCTCTCTCTTCAGCCCCAACAGATACAGGATTTACGTTGAGATGTATAGAGAAAAGAGACTTGAAAACTTCACTACACAGACTTCAAGTACAGTAGTCACTACTGCTGGGACTTTCGTGTTTTACCTGTGAACGCAGCTACTGCCGAGGCTGTCCACAGCGGGAGAGGGCGGACCTAAAACCTACAGGGAGTGAACATTCATACTAATACACTGTGCCAGTTTGACTGTGAAATATCAAAGAACGCACCTAGGAGATACTCCATGCCTTGGGCTGACTGGATAACTTCTGTGCAGACAGCACTGCTGCTAATGCCGTTTAAGGTGTCGTTTGCCTTCTTAATGACCTACAAGAAATGACATCACATCATCTTAGACAACAAAGAAAGGTTGCTGCCATTAATTCTCCACTAGGAGAAAACCCAAGCAGCATGAAAAGCAGTGTCCAACCAGTGTGTGCATGTGCCCATGAATTTAAACTTTGAAGGGAGGGAGGTGTGGAGGGAGTGAAGGAGAGGAAGGGGGAGGGGGAGGGAGAAGAGGGGGCAGGGCAGGTTCTTAGTTTAAATATTATTTTCATGTAGGCCAGAGGTAATGATGATATTACTTTGCTACTTCTTAAATGCAGTGACAGATAGGGGACAGCTGACAAATGAGCCAGTACCTATCTACTACTGTACACTAAAGGATGCAAAAAAAGAGTTATTTATTTTTATCTTATGTGCATTGGTATTTTACCTGCATGTATATCTGTGTGAGGGTGTTGGATCCCTGGAACTGGAGTTACAGACAGTTATGAGCTGCCATGTGGGTGCTGGGAATTGAACCTGGGTGCTCCAGAAGAGCAGCCAGTGCTCTTAACTACTAAGCCACCTCCCCGAGATCCCCGCATGATTTTCATGCATTCATTCTGAGGAACTAAGGAGAAGACAAAAGAGGCAGGAGGGTGCTTGGATGCACCCAGCCACATACTCACATCCAGGGCGCTCCCCAGGCATCTCTGCCACTCATACGCGTATCTCTCATTTTCCTGTGGGTTTATAAAAGGAACTGGGTCAACAGGCAGGCTCACCATGGAGGTGTCTAGTACACGAGCTAGTGTCCCACTACAGCTTTTAGCCAGGCGTGGTAGCATTCCCCTGAAATCCCAGCACTTGGGGACTCACTGTGAGTTAAAGGCCAGCCTGGTCTACGGAGAGAATTCTAGGCCAACCAGGGCTACACGAGACTCTCTCAAAACAACACAAACCCCACAGAGGGAAAGTCCAGCTTCCCATTATTCCACACCTCACTGCTGTGTGTGCAGGAGTGAGTGTGTGTGTGTGTGTGTGTGTGTGTGTGTGTGTGTGTGTGTGTGTGTGTGCACCTGTATCACAAGAAACAGGGGAGTTTAAGATACCACAAACAGAAATAGAGGGTCCAAAACGTTTCTCCTCTCCTGTTTTGATGCTTTAAAATTCAGTAAGATGATAAAGTGTACATTTTGAAAAGAGATTTTCTTAAATGCTTCTCTCTTTGCAAAGTCCCATGAACAATTACAACTTTAGCCACAACTTTCAGAGGCTGAAACACATAGGCAGCATTTTCATCCCGGGCTAAGCTACCAGCCCTGACCTCTGAGGGTCTATTTGCCATCTGGTGTGTAGTGTCCCCCCACCCCCACCCCCAGGGAAGTAGAAAAGGGATATTTCACCTCCACTTCGCCAGTCAGATCCTTGTACTTGTCTCGGATGACGGGCAGTGCAGCTCTCTCACTCAGAGTGTTGGACCGGTCTCTGAAGGGCTGCTCCAGGGCCGGGGAAGGAGAGGACCTGCTTATTTCTTTATCCCCAAGGCTCAAGCTCCTCTTGTGTGATCCTGGGCGGAGGGAGAAGACAGTAGGCATAAAGGTTCTGTTACTCAGGCTGGTTCCAGCAGGGTCCTGCTTGCTGATGTGACCATCTCTGACAGGTGGTCACGTCAGGTGGCGTTTGGAAACAGTCTTCGCTCACCCTGTCTGGGAAGTTCTTTGACTCTTGCTCTCTTGTGCTTGGAGGCTTCCTTTAGTTCCCCCCGATTCTCTTCTCTGATCTGTCATTACACTACACAGTTCCATGCCGCAGCTCACTGCTGTGTGCAGGGGTAGGTGTCTGTACGCTTGTATGTGTCACCGGGAACAGGGATGTTTAAGATAACCACAAAGAGAAATAGAAGATCCAAAGCATTTCTCCTCTCCTCTATCAGTAGGATGATGAAGTCCTACAAAAGGACTGAATCACTGGTGTCTAGCTCCCAAGTGCCACTGTCAATATGGGTGCCCAGGGGCCATGAGGCCCCTCCTGTTACTGGTTGTAGGCTTACACTTTTCTGCCTCTAGAGCTTCAGAGACGGGGAGTGAGGGCAGCCACGGAGCAGGGTTTGGAGAAAGATGTGCCTGAGACTGACTAACTGGGAAGTATTGCCTCCAACAGACAGGGATCAATTAAAACAGGTCCCATTTAAAAAGTACTGATCTGGAGAGACTGCTCAGCAGTTAAGAGCACTGGCTTCTCTTTCAGAGTACTCAGGTTCAGTTCCCAGCACCCGCATGGCACCTCGGAATTGTTTTTAATTCCAGTTCCAGGGGATCTGACACACTGACACACAGACATATAGGCAAAACACCAATGCACATAAAATAAAAATAATTATATCATTAAAAAGTACTGATATTTGTGAATTTGAATTATGTATATGTGCTGTATGCTTGGATGTGTGCACATGAGTATAAGTGCCCGCAGAGGACAAAGGTGTCAGACTCCCTGGACCTGGAGTTACAGGCTGCCAGATGTGTGTACTGGGAATCAGACTCGCATCCCCTGCAAGCGCAGTGTATGTTCTTTGTTTGTTCTGAGACAGGGTCTTATATGGAACTGTCCTGAAACCCACTCTGTAGACTAAGCTGGCCTCAAACTCACAGAAATCCGCCTGCCTTTGCTTCCTGAGTGCTGTGATTAAAGGAATGTGTCACATCCAACACACCATGTGCTCCTGACCACTGATCCATCTCTACAGCCCCAGATGGATTTTTAAAAGTATTTACTAAAATGCCTTTATTAGATTTATTCATTTCATTTTATGTTTGTCTTGCCCTTGTCTGTATGCATGTATGTGCACCTCATGCATGTTTGCTGCCTACAGAAGTCAAGGCACTAGATTTCCTCAAACTGGAATTATGAGTGGTTGTGAACCACCATGTGAATGCTGGAATCAAGAATCAAACCCGGGTCGTCTGCAAAAACAAGTGCTCTTAACCACAGAGCTGTCCCTCTAGCCTCTTCATTTTATTTTTAAATAAGCATGTGCAAGCAAGCACACACGGAGGCCAGAGGTAAAGGATCCGCCTTGTAGCTAGGATTACAGGCAGCTGTGTCTCATGTAGGTGTTACAGCTGAACTTGGTATTCTTCCTATAGACGTCTCTCTTTTTTTTTTTTTTTCTTTTTTTCTTTTTTTTCGGAGCTGGGGACTGAACCCAGGGCCTTAACTGAGCTAAATCCCCAACCCCCCTATAGACGTCTCTTAATCACTGAGCCATCTCTTCAGGTCCCAAACAGATCACTGGAAATGCATTCATGGGTATGAAGGTTCATGGGTATGTCAGGCTGCCAAGCCTGACAAACTCAGGACCCACATGATGGACGGAGAAAACATACTTCTAAAAGTCTTCTTCTCACCTCTCTTTACGCACGCCCTGGCATGTGTGCCCATATGTATGCATAGATAAATGTGTATTCAGTCATCAGGCATGGTGTGCACACCAGCACTTAGGAGTATTTGAGTACTTAGGAGGGTGAGGCAGGAGGATCAGGTGCTTGAATCAAGGTTCTTCTCTGTGACACAATGGATTTGAGACCAGCCTGGGCTACACAAGACTCTGTGTCAAACAAAACAAATATGGGGCTGGGGATTTAGCTCAGTGGTAGAGCGCTTACCTAGGAAGCGCAAGGCCCTGGGTTCGGACCCCAGCTCCGAAAAAAAGAACCAAAAAAAAAAAAAAAAAAAAAACAAATAACACCCCCTACATCTGTAGGCTGAATGCAACCCATGGCCAGGCTGAACTTGGGGAATAAAAGCAGAGGCAGGTCTTTGGGACAGGGTCGGTCGGTCGGTCTATCTATCTATCTATCTATCTATCTATCTATCTATCTATCTATCTATCTATCTATCTATATTTCTGGAATGGCATGTAGACCAGGCTGGCCTTAAATTCACAGAGCTGCTCCTGCCTCTGCCTCTCCTGAGTGCTGGGGTTGAGCTGTGTGCCATCACGTCTGACATACAGCACACTTCTAAGCAAGTGAGAGTGGAGACAAAGTACAGGCTCTACTTGTCCTTTCTTCACTAAGCAGTTAGGAGGGACAGGAGGGACAGTGGCCAGTCTCCAGCTCCAGGGAAGGGCCTGCTCTCAGAAGCTGGAACACATCTACTTCCTGCTAAACAAAGAATCACCATTTTACTTTGTCTTTAGAATTATTTTTTAGTTTTTGAGATAGTGTCTCATTATGCAGCCCAGGCTGACTTCAAACTCAGGATCTTCTGCCTCAGCCTCCTGGATGCTAGAATTACAGATGATCGTCACCATGCCTGGTTTTAAGAGCCACCATTTTATACTCAGGAAAGGATGTGTATCATTTCGGCGGAACGCCCTCACAGGGAGAAAAGCTTACCTTGAACAGAAAGGTCAAAGGTTGCCAGCTCACTTTTGATCATTTCTTCACTAGACTTCATTTTGCTCTGTGAATTAGCTACTAAAAAGTCAAACTTGCTGATTTTGGGCTTTTCACTTTGAAATTCTCCAAAGTCGTCTGCACCCTCCTTGGGGGTTTCGTGCGAGGCCACACTGGAAGCTGGGCTGGGACATGTGTTCTCTTGGCTCCGGTCCACCATGGGCATGTCCTGCCTTGTGAAATCCTGGAAGTCCCCAGTTTCATACTCTTTCTGCTCAGTGGTCTGGGGCATCATGTCTTTAAAGCTGGCAAAAGCTGGGAAGGGAGTCTCTGGAAGAGCGTCCTCACTGGCCAAGGCTGATCCTTTGGAGAGAGATGACATGGTGATGTTTTCAGAACTGCCAAATGAGATCTCTTTCCTTTGAAGGTTTGAGGTGGCTGAGGACCCACTGCCTGCTGAGAGGACACATGGAGAGTTTTCTGCCCTGAGGAGTAGCACCCCTGTCTGACCACTCATAGCTTGTCAGTGTGCTTACTGTAAAGTGACTACTACAGCTTCCAAAAGCAGCATAGTTTAAGTCCTCTCCATCTGCAAGGGAAGTGCGGTCCCTCAGTTAGAGGCAAACTCCTAAATTAGGCAAGGCGCCTAGAATATGCCTTCAGTCATATGCCATGCCGCAAAAACTATAGTCAGAGCTTGTACTCAAATTAAAGGAGCGGGGCTGTAAGATTTGATCTTTACGAAGCCATATTGGTGTTCAGCTGGCATTTCTAGTTGGTTATAAAGAATCGTTTTATCTGGGCATGCTGGAACACACCTTTACTCAGCATTTGGGAGGCAGATCCCTGTGAGTCTGAGGCCAATCTGGTCTATGTAGAGTTCCAGGACAGACAGGGCTCCAAAAACAAAACAACAGTAAAAAAATCCTTTCCCTTATATATAAAAAATCACTATAAAGCTAGGTCGCACAGCCATGCACATACTGTTTGATAGAAGACTCAGATCATGTAGTGAATTGTTCCCTTTTAAGCCTGAAGACATACTTACATATGAAGACATACATACATGTCTCCTTTTCTCTAGGCTGCGTTGGACAGTGTTTCTCTTAAGCATAGTTACAGGAAATGTGACAAACTAAAAATTCAGTTTCTTAAAACAAAACGTAAACACCTTCTCATCTAACTTTTGAAAAATCACTAGAAATGCCTGTGCCAGGCAAGAAGACATCATGGGGTTTTAGTCAAGCAGTGACTTACCTCAGCTTTGTGTTGGTCAGTCTGGGTATCCTATCGCCGGGATGGAATATGAGAAAAACCAAAATTAACCTCAACTACTTTAGCCCTTAAAAGAACACAATAAAGGGCCTGGGTGTGGTGGAGCACACCTTCAATCCCAGGAGGCAGAGGTGAACGGATCTCTTTGAGTTCTAGGCCAGCATATGAAAAGTGTGAGGTTCTTCTGGGATGTTTCTGCTTCAGTAATGCATCTCCCTTCTCATACTCATTGAAAAGGGGAAGAAGAGAAAGAGGTGCTGGGCTAGAGAACCCATGATCTTGTTAGCATACATTGAAATAAACAAGCTGGATGAGGCGGTACATGCATGCCTTCCATCCTAGCTCCGAGGCAGAGGCAGGCTGACCTACAGAGCTGAGTTCCAGGACAGCCAGGGCTATCTCAGAAAATGAATGAATGAACGAGTGAATGAATGAATGAGTGAACGAGTGAAGGAATGAACAAACGAGTGAGTGAGTGAGTGAATGAATGAATGAATGAACAAGTAAATGAATGATAGGGTAGTAGAAGACAGCAAGTGCAGCTTTTGGTCTGGACAGGTCTAACTTTGACTCTACCACCTACTTACTTTCTCACCACAGGGCACTAGCCTTATAGTTCAGTCTGGCCTTGAACTCCTGGCAACCCTCCCCATTTCAGCCCCAAGTATACTTTTCTGAGCCCTGGTGTGCTCCTCTATGAAGTGGCGATGAAACTATGTATTTATGAGGATGATGTGTGTGGAGGGTTGCTCAGTGCCTGGAGAGCAACACACAGGACAGCTTGAATTCCTTCAGAGTAAACTCTACAAAGGAACCTCATCATTTTAGGGATGTCCTAGGAAAAGCTCGTCTTCTTCCCCTCTCCTCCCTCCTGTCATACAGGGGATTGAACCAGGTCCCTGAGCACGCCAGGCAAGTATCTGGCCATTGACCACCTCTCCAGCTCTCTGGTTTTTAACTCTGTTGAGCCAGGCTCTTACTGACTTGCCTAGACTGACCTTGAACTCAAAATCCTCCTGCCTCAGTCTCCTCTGTAACTGGAACCCCAGGCCTGAGTCATTAGCTTTGCTTTCCAGATAATTTTCAAAAAGCAAAACCAGGGAAACTGCCCAATGGGTGGGGTGGAGAAGCAGTGGGTCAGTAGGGCAGTGGGTCAGTAGGGCAGTGGGTCAGGCTAGAAGCACTTCATTTTACTTACTGTATATGAGGTAAGAAGGCCAACCACCTTGACAAACACACACATACACACAGAGAGAGACACACAGACACACAGACACACACAATTGACAAGGAATCCAAAGTTCTGTGACGTGGATTCTCCCCATAGTCAACGGGTGAAATGACATTAACCACTTTTGCTCCCTTACCAGCAATAGCACTGCATAGTTTGAGTAGGTATGAGGTTCTGGACACTTCCATAGCTCTCCCAACATCCTTCAACATATCTCCCTAAGCTCTGATAAGAGCATTAACTGAGTAATAAAAATGCCAGCTACAGTCAATCAGTAAAAAGCAAATCTCTTTTCTAAACAATCAACATTCATGTGTTGCCTGCTTAACATAAAGGACGAATGGTTTGGGTGACAGATTTATAGTTCAGTATGAACGAAGCAAGCCGTTAGACAAAGCGCACTTTTAGTCCCTCACTGTAGTGCTTTCCTCTTGAGTAGGACTGACATGGATCTAGGTGTCCAGGCCCAAATGAGGTGCCACTCAATCAGGAGGCAGATGCTCTGAGACACAGGGCTAGTTTGTCAGGGGTGCATTCGGAAGGATGCTTCACCACAGGTATTTCACTACTAGACTCGTCCAGAAAGTTCTTTGGGGAAACTATATCAGAAACAGGCTCTAGTAGCTTATCTAGCAAAGAAAGTGTAGTGAGGTTTTTTTCTACAGACCAAAGATAAACTTATGGAAAGACAGCTCCAGTCCAAATACTGCAACCAAGTTGCCATGGTAATAAAAAGACCTTTTTGTGCAAATATGCCACAAAAAAGAAAGTCCTTTTTTTTTTTTTTTTTTTTTTTAAATCAAGACCGACTGACCCATGTGACCAGGTAGACAACATTCTAAGCAACGTGGATTGCCTTACCAGAGAGCTTTTAAGACTCTATAACTACAAAGGCATTAACCAAAGAGTAAACGTGCTGTGAGTCGAAGGCAGCTTTGAATGTTTTTACTTGCTTATTCACTGGCTACTAGTGGGTGCAAAGCAATTTACTAAGGAGTAATTAATTTGAATCTATAAGTACTAAAGCCTGCATTACATAAGCACCCAAGCAAACAGTTACATAATACCTATCCCTAAGGCTTAGCATTTACACACAGTATAAATACATACGGAGTGTGGGTTTTGTTTTTGTTTTTGTTTTTGTTTTGGTGGATTGAATACTGGTAAACCATTTTCTAAGAAAGAGTTGGCGCGTTAGTTCACTGAAGGTAAGGGGCAAACAGGGAAACTCCCCATTTTCTTGCATTGGTAGCTCCCTATTTGCTTGAGGACGCAGTCCCACGTTAGTACTGTAAATAGATTTCAAAAATAATAAATAGCAAGGCCTCTAGCATGAAGGACAGAAGCCCTGGCTAGGGAAAAAAAAATGACACAGGATGCTGTAATCACCAAAGTGACTAGAGGTGGCTTTGCGATTTCATAGCTGAATTCTGAAAATTGAGAGAGAAGAAGAAAAAAGCAAAGGGGGAAATGGTCACAATAAGAGGCATGTCACTACCGCATCTCCAATCCTCCAGCGGGCTCCTGGGCGGTCTAGGGAAGGCTGTGAGTGGGCACGGGTAACAAGGCAAACTGTGTGTTTTCACACATGGATTTGCTTGAGACCAGGAATTCACTGTGACAAAGGGCAAAAGAATAAACAGTACAATCTGCTTCCCTTCGTGGATCGAATCAAGATGTGGCTTTCTCTCCTACGGGCAGCTCACCCATCGGGCTCTTCCCTAACCTCTATCCAAACCACTCTGGATGCTTGCTGTACATAAAAACAAGGTATTTCCAGGCATGCAAGCTGCCTCCACAGGACACAAAAGGCCAGATCCCTCACCCTCACCCACCCCACTCTCTCCATGGGTGCTTTCTGAAGCCATGGGTGTATGCCTTAGAGATGAAAAGTTACTGACTTTTAAAAGAGGACTTTAGAGAAAGGAAAAGAAATCCTTTTTTCATATGCACAATTCCACAATTGTGGAGTGTTTTGTGTAGCAGTAGCAACATTTGCTGGCCCAAAGAGAGAGTGCCAATCCAGACTTAGCCCAGCCTTCATTTATCCACACAAACCACGAAATATTTGCATATTTCTATTTCTCCCTGTTTAGGGCCCAGTTCTCCATTAGTGAATATTCTCTACTCACTGTCATGCCTGCTCTATGTCCTGGTAAGTCTGAAACTGGTAAGTTCCTGAAGGAACTGCTGCAAGGAAAAGGAAAAGTGGTCTCACCATGCGACAGACAGGCTATAAAATGCTGTTTGACCGACTACTTTTTCTTGTTTTTCAATCTGTATGGGAACTTCCCTTTCTGGGTTTGTACTGACTCCTGGGACACTATGGTTTAAATTGTATCCATACTGAAAGCATCTTCAGGTTTCTATGCCAATGCTTCTAAGTTCAATAAAGAAGAGCTGCCCGCAGGAGAATACTAAACTCAGAGGAGTCTAGAGGCCAGAGAGACAGTAAGACTGCCCACAGTGGGTCAGGGAGTCCCTGGTTGGAGACAGGGCTCAGAGGTTGGGAGCATGTACCACTCTACCAGAGGACCCAGCATCCACGCCAGGGAGCTTACAACTGCATGTAACTCCCGCTCTCAGGGATCCAATTCCTCTGGCCTCTGCACTCGGGTGCACACCTACCCACATACATATAATTAAAAACATATAATGATCTCAAATGAGCACAAAAGATGTAGGCTTTCTGGTTACCAAAAGGGAGAGACCAGACTTAGGTGGTAGAGCCTCCTGGGTATATGGCCCTCTTACGTTCTCAGAATCACTTGGCTGACATCCCCAAACAACTTATCAAAAGTCCTCAAATGATAGAACCAAGCAGAAGCCACTCATAAGAAAACAGTAATGCGGGCTGAGATTGCACCTCAGTGGTGGAGTACTTGCTTGGCATGCAATAAATAAACATACTTAAGTAAAAATAGCTGGACATGGTGACACATGCCTGTAGTCCCAGCTACTGTAAGGCAGGGGGATAACTTAAACTCAGGAGCTCAAGATCGACCTAGGCAGCATTGTGAGACCTTGACTCAAACCAGTCAAACAAAGAAGAATAAATAAAAATAACTGACAGGTGGTGGTACCTGCCCTTAATCCCAGCACATGGGAGGTAGAGGCAAGGTAGATCTCTGAGTTCAAAGCTAGCCTGGTCTACAGAGTGAGTTCCAGGACAGTCAGGGCTACCCAGAGAAGCCCTGCCTCAAACAATAACAACAACAACAACAACAACAACATCAATTTATCATCATCACCACCACCATCATCATCAAAGTCCTTCAGTGATTTTAGAAGCTAGCACAGCTTGCATGAGCTCACCTGTTTCCTCTGATAGCTAGCATGAATTCTAACAGAAGTAACAGAGTGACTGCAGAACACCAGCATGTTTGAGGGATGTCTCATGCACTGACGGAGACAAGCCTTAGCCAACCGCATCTTACCTGGCATCAGGATAAGCAACCACAGTGTTATTTGAACCTATGCAAGTCTTTACCACGCGCGCGCGCGCACACACACACGCACGCAAAGAATATTGTGTTATTATGCTGTTAGAACTACCTCCCTCAAAATAACATTGTGTCTAGACACAACGAGTTGTTCATGAGTGACAGTTACACACAGGGACAGTCACATCTGCCCATCAGGGAGCTTAAGCGACTGGTAGACTGCTCTGGCTTTAGAGACTCTACTGACAAAGGAAGCCAAAGCCTTGTGGGGTCAGTGTCCTGGGGGAGCAGTGCGGCTGGCTGCTGGGGTCTCTAGCTGGAAGCTTTTCTCCCCAGCTTGCTAGCAGCACAGGTGGTTAAAACGCAGAGCGCTTTGAACAAGGTCTTAAGAGTAATCTCCCTCACCTTTCAACACATATACATCTCAAGTGGGAGGCCTGGCTTTTCCCAGAGGAACTTTCACCTGACACCCGACTCTCTTCCTTTCTTGGGTGGCATATCAAAGTGACTTCTGGAATCCTATTCCAAAGTCCCATTGTCAGGAATTCGTAAAAACAACAACAACAAGGACATCAACAACAACAGTCCCAAATCTTCAAATCACTCATAACAAGTGAAAGCACTCGAACGCTTTCCCTGAAAAAGAGCTCTTTTTCCACGGCTCCATGTTCTTACTCTATTCTAAAATGCAGCAAATAACCCAAGTCTGGCTGCTCACTGTCTGGTCTCTGAGATCTGTATTAGCTAATTAATATGTTGTTTGATAGGCTGCAGTGCTGGGGCTCTACCACTGAGTCCGGCCAGAAAATGTTTTCTTAAAAACAGAACCAGTGCACAGTTTAGTTCTTCTGTTTTGCGGGTTGTTTTAGTTTTCAACATTAATTACCATTGTGTGTATGATGCGTGCATGTGTGAGCACGAGTGCGCTGTATGATGTGTGTACGTGTGAGCACGAGTGCGCTGTGTGCGGGCGTACAGGTCAGAGGACAGCCCGGTTGCTCTGTTATCTCCTTCCAGTCTTTTGGGGTTCATTTGGCTTTTGGTTTTACTGTTTCAGTATATACTTTGCTTGGCTTGAACTCACAATCCTGTCTCAGCCTCACGAGGGCGGGGATCACGGGTGGGTGTCTCGCTCCTAGCTAAGCTTTAGTTTCGCATTGCTGAGGACTGTGAATAAGACGTTTCTACATGTATTGACTTATTAGGTGATGAGATTACACAAGCACTTCGTGAATGCCCGCAGGAATGTCACCAACTAAGCTCAGAGCCTAATGCTGCACTTCAGTTCTAGGCCACATTAAGGACTTCTGGCTTTACCAGGGGCAAAGGTTAAACTGTAGCCCTGCTTGCTTGCTTGCTTCCTTCCTTTAAAAAAAAATATTTATTACATATAAGTACACTGTAGCTGTCTTCAGACACCAGAAGAGGACATCAGATCTCATTACAGATGGTTGTGAGCCACCATTAGTTGCTAGGATTTGAACTCAGGACCTCTGGAAGAGCAGTCAGTGCTCTTAACCACTGAGACATCTCTCCAGCCCTATCTCTGCTTTCTTCAGAGGAGAAAGAACCAGTTTCAAGGGACACTATGACTTCAATTCGATACCAGCCAGGCATTTCTTTAGTCTAACTGAAAAACACAAATTACACACATCCCCACAGTTTCAAAATATGCCAAAGAATCGTTTATTAACACAGGACTTACAGATCGCAGAAGAGAGTGGTACAGAGAGCTAGAAAGGAGTCATCGGAGTAAGCATGCAGGCCAGTGTTTGCAGAGGGAGAGAAGAAAGCAAGTCCCAAACGGCACATTCACACAGAAATGTCTATGCTGAAGAGAGACATCAGAGACGCAGCCAAAAAATAATAAGGCGCTGATTAAAATACAAAGATTTTCCATGTCAAAAAGAACTGCTTCACAGGCAGGTAGCCCCAGAGGGCTTGCTGACTCTTTGAGAAAGTCACAGACCGGAATAAGCTCTTGCTGCCAGACAAACAAAGGATCTTAAAGACTGAACGTCAAGATGCTGCCGTGCCAGAGAGAGTAAATTTAGGGGGGTGGAAATCATAAGCAGCAGGGCTCCAAAGGTTGAGTGCAATGATATGCAGAAAGAACCAGGTAATGTTATTAGTATATCCATCTACCTTCATACAAAGAATTAACAGCACGGGTTAGAGACAGTGTCCCCTTCAGAGCTGAGTTAGGGTTTCCAAACAGGGTTACAGTCTATAGATGGGAATCATCCAAGTTTTTTCTTCTTCCTTATCTCCATCAGCCCAGCCCATTTCTTATTTCCCCAGGATGTCTTTTTGACCCTCATACTAGGAGAGCAATAGCTCTCACGGTGAGCAAAACGGTAAAATAAAGTCAGGGTGCACGAGGCCATGCCTGCGGCTCACCCTCTCCTGTATGCTACTCAGGCGGCCATCTTGCTCAGCCACATGACAGTTAGCCATCAACCCATCTTAACAACCGCTCTGAAGAAAAGGATACTGCTCCTTCCCCACTGGAGGTTTACAGAACAGAAGGAAACAATCTGCATTTAAGGTCTCCTCCCTTTGAAGAGAGCTGTCTTGAACATGACAGGTTCCATTCTGGGAATGTTCCAAACGTACAGAGAGAACACGAGCAAGCACAGATTATTAACAGGTCCATTGGCATGAACTCAGTCAGAAGCCAACCTCCCCTTCCCAAATAAAAGGTGGGAAAAGACACCCCAAACCCGGATTAACTCATTTCACAAAGATAGGTGGTTTGGCACTGTGAAAGAATATAGATTCATTTTCAGAAAAATAGCCTCTAATTAATAACTTCAGAGTCCAAAAGGCTAGTATACATGTTGTGAAATTGTTTTTAAATAAAAATCAAATGTTTAAAAAACAATGCCCCTTTGTAACCAAGTGTTGTGGCTCATGCAGCTCATATTAAAAATAACAAGGCATCCTATCAAACAAACAACACTGAAGGGAAAAATATGAAGAAAAAAAGGAGAAACTACCAGTGAAGGGCATCAGGAGCTAAGCCAGCCTGCTGCACCAGGAAAGCCCTCGACGAGCAGCAGGCAGAACGCAGACCATTGCTAACTGCTTCCCATTGAAACCCAGCAAAAGAAACCACCAATTTCAGTAACAAAGGGCGCCCATTTGCCAGTTTGAAATCTGCGGACTCTACCGCACTTCACAATGTCTGCTGAGCCTGTAAACTTACAGTGTCTTACCTGTCCCTCTCAGGTAAAGAAACCAACCCTGCATGTGCACACTACATTTTCTATAATAATACAGTAATACTGAGATAGTTCTCATTATTAAAGGCCACAAAATAGGTTTATCTTTCTATATACATATCAAAAAACAAAACTAAATAGAAACTAGGACACTTGGGAATCTAGTTCTTGCAATAGGAAGTTGGACCAGAGAATAAACTGCTACATGTAAAGCCACACAGGGTTTAAAGAGGGCTCCCTAGAAAGAGGTTCCCACACACCTTATCAGAAGTTAGTAGCTACCCTAGCCTAGCATCTACAGGGTTATACAATTTAATACTCGCATTAACACTGCAAAACAGTAACACTGGAAACAGGTCTGCTCCTCCCCGCCAGGCCCTGACCCACGGAGCATCCCTAAGTGACCTTGTCCCTCTTCTCAGGGAAGCTGGCAAACTGCAGTACAAGTGGGGCAGTTCGTTCACTCTCTGGGCCTGGTCAGAGTCCGTTTCTATAAACCAAATAAACACTGTCTTAGCAACCCTAATATACCAAAGAGGAGACAAAAGGAGAGGGTGGGCACTGCCGATCCCTCTCACAGGAATGAAGAAACACTGCGGACACTGCCAGAGTCTTTACAAAACGTCTGGCTATGTTCGGTTCATTGAGCAGTGGGTACGTATGGGCCTCTGACACCAAGTAAGTATTGGCATCAAAATAAAAATATTTTGGCTATCTAATCTGAGCTTCAGAGCAGCCAGAGTTCCCATGGATTAAGGTTTCCATAACATCATGGTTAACACTGCTTCAAGCAGACAGACAACTGCAGGCTAGCTCTTCCTAGAGATCTGAGGAGGTAATGGACAGAGCCTTGGTCTGTCAATCAGACAATACCCAGAGTCATCTCTGATATCTATATGACCATCACCAGAGCAATCTCACCAATTCCTCACCTGCGGCAGGAGGATGTTGGCCACTAACTGTTGGTAAATCCAAAGAGCTATCAGACATGACATGCTTAAGATCTCCTCCTACATCAGCCAACTTCATGTCAAACTGAACAGAAAGCGCATCTTCAGAGTCCTCCTTGCCAACACTGCTGCCACCGATGGAGGGGAGGTCTAAAGACTTCACCGAGGCGGAGTCTTCTTTGGCATGTCTGAAAGCCACTGCTTTCTCTCCCAGGGATTTGTCTGAGCTCGTGGATGAGAATTTACTGGAGTGGAAGTCAGCAAAGTCACCGTCACTCTTTGTGGAAGGAGTGTTCTCTTTGAACTCCTCGATGGCCAGTCCAGCTCCCTCTAGGGAAAGCTGTTTGAAGACGTCGTACTTGGATGACGAAACAGGTGGGTTGTGTGCACCCTCCACAGTGCTGGTGGACAAGGCGCCGGGGCTCCCTTCTTCTCTGAGGGCTTCATACTTGTCATCTGCTTTTGGCTCAGAGGGGATGGAGCTGTTACCGAAAGCCATGAAATCTGCAAAGTCGTCCTGCTCCCCAACAGACGCAGGGTTCGAATATTCCCCAAAGAGGTTGAACTCTCCAAAATCATCTGCCAAACTGGACGCTTTAGTGGATGCCAGTGATGCTGGGGCTGCTGCAGAACCCGCCGGCTGAGGTCTTGAGGAAACTGACTTTGAGGTGCTAAATGCAGCTGAAAAGGGCACTGGTTTCTCCCCACTGCAATCCACTGAGGAGAACATATCTAGGTCTGCTAAGTTCAGAGGAGTTTTCACCTGTGTCTGTGTCTGCTGTGCAGCTCCTGAGGCAAAGGCCGATGGAAAAGAGTCTTTTGTTGGTGGCTCTAGGGGTGACACACTATCAGCAGTCTTGAAGTCAGTGAAGCCGTCATCGGTTCCTGTGGATCTGAACTCCGCAAAGCTCTCTCCTGGAAGAGAGAAGTGCGGTGCAGTGAGGATGCAGGACAGAAGAGCACATTGCACATGGCGCATTGAATTGGGGTGCAATTTTGTACGCCTACCCTTGGCTTCATAGTGACCATTGCCCACACTTATCAGACCACTTGTTTCTCCATAAAAGCCAGTGCTGAGGAGACAGGCAAGCACTTCACAAGATCTTCCTCTGGCCAGAACCGAACCAAAAACTGGAGGCTCCAGAGAGGCACACTGACAGCAGCCCATTAAAGAGGAAACATCATATAGTTTTAAATAAGATCAAAGGTATCAATGAAGTACTGAGAAGAATCCTGCATCTGGTATTCAGAGTGTTCAACTCTGGACAACTAAGCACTGTAAAAATATGTAGAAGCTGTCTGTTGTGGCACACACCTTCCCAGGACTTGAGAAGCTGAGGCAAAAGATTACAAGTTGAGGCCAACTTGGGCTATTTAAAAACACCAGGTCTCAGACATACCAATCAACTAACCAGTCAACCACTGAACTAACCACCAATAACAATAAATAAAGCAACCCCGTTAGCAGATGCTAACAGTGTAGCTCAATGCTCAGAGGCAGAGCCATGCATGATACAGCCATGGCCTAGGTTCAGGGCTAAGCACACACAGGAACACAAAGTATTAGACAGGATTCAATGTGGTCTTGCTCAAGTACTTGCTGACATTAATTTCACTGTATTTTTGTAACAATCTTTGAAAAAATAACTACTTATTTGAAAAGCAAGTTAAGTGTCCACATGAGGTCAGAGGAGCTCTGGGAGTTGACTCTCTCTCTTTTCCTTTGTTTTAAATCTGAGATCTGAGGACTGAATTCAGGCCATTGAGTTCCTGCAACAAGCATTTTTATCCTATATGCCATTTTTTTCCCCAGCCCCTGAGAACTTGGTCTTTAAACTTTGGAACCATGATTCCTTATACAATTTCTATTCTTCACTAATTTCTAATCTTATCATCACAATTACATTGTCAGAATGCAGATAACCTCAGTTTTCTTACAGTGTCTGAAGGCCTACAGTGAAACCCACTAGGATAAGCCATTTAATGAAAGTCAGCAATGTACCAAACATGAGTACTGATATACCATCCAACATCATTTAATATCTAAAAACATGATTGTCAATTCTAGAGATTAAAAAATTAAAAACCTGAATTTTTTTTCCTATTCCATCTCTACATTTTTTGTTTTTGTTTTGTTTTTGTTTTGTTTTGTGATTTTTTTGAGACAGGGTTTCTCCGTGTAGCCATAGCTATCCTGGAACTCACTCTGTAGACCAGACTGGCCTTGAACTCAGAACTCCGAAATCCAGCTGACTCTGCCTCCCAAGTGCTGGGATTAAAGGTATGCCCCACCGTCACATGGCTTTTTTTTTAATTTCTCCAAAGAGACAGTTTTGTAGTTCTGGTTGGCCTAGAATTCACTAGATATACCACGTTGGCCTTGAACTTGTAGCAATCTCCTGCCTCGACCTCCTGAGTATTATAGGCATGTACTCACTACCACATCTAGCTTCTCATTCATTTTTTAAAACATTGTGTTTCCTAAATAATGAAACATAGATGCACATGAACCATAAAATATACTTAACGCCAAACCCTAAAACCAGTTTCTAAAATTACCACCAAGGAAGAGATGGGCTTTAAACCTACCAGACTTCATGCATGATCTGTAATTTACCAAAGAGAAAAGCACTGGAAACAATGTAATTTTGCTTTTTAATTTGATGCTGAATTTATTTAATAGCAAAAGTCATCAACACAAATCCTTTCATGGTATTGAGAAAAATGAGAAAGAGGAGTAGCCTTCAAGTTTCTTAAAATTTTTGTATTCAAAACATAGCATAAGTCAATTTCACAAACTGACAGGAAATACCAATGTGAAAACTACCTTAGGATTTTACCGATGCATCGATGACATTTTTGCTATTTCTACAAATAAAAAGATAATTAATAGTAAACTTTTTTTTTGGTCAGTTTTGGTTTTCTTGAGGAAAGGTCTTACATGGTAGCCCAGGCTGACCTTGAATTCATGGTAATTCTCCTACCTCAGCCTCATAAGCACTCTAATTAGAGGCAAGGGCTACTAATTTTGATGGATTGCTTTGAAATATCTGTGAAATTGACAGGTTTTGATTTTTAAACACAAATCACACAGCAAACTAAACTTACTGGTGGTGAATTGTAAATTTTTCCATCAGAACTGTAAACTGGGTGAAAGGTTTGAGGGAAATGAGAGAGGAAAGGGTTCACAACTCAACGGCAAAGAGAATGGCGTCAGCAGGGAAACTAGCGGGAGTGAGCGCTGCCCCACGGGAAGCTTGTTAGTCAGCTGTGGGTTCTTCAAGTTCCTCCTTTGACTTTTGTAACTCTTTAGCCCCTGAGAAAATTTTAAGGGAGTATTTAGCTAAAGCTCCAATAAGAAGTGTCCTTTCCTTATACAGAACACTGTTCAGAACTTACATACAGCTCTGGCTTAACCTGTGAGGAGACATTAAGCTGCCACCCAGCACACTGCAGGACACTCACTTCTGAATGTGGCCCTGCAGAGGCTCCACGTCACAGCACACTCCCATCCCCCTAAGTTTTGGCTCAGATTTGTTATGTAGCCAAGAATGACCTCGTATTCCTTGTCCTCCTGTCTCTACTTTCCAAGTGCTGGAGGAAAGGTCTGTACCATAAATGGCCCACCTCAAGGAAAGTTTTCAAAAAAGAATAAAACAGTTTCTTCTAAATTGAACAAAGTTAGTAACTCAGAGGGCTTTAAACCAAGTGATTTGGAGAGAAACAAAGGCAAGCAAATAAAAAAGACAATGACCCAGACTTGGGCTCAGGATGAGGAAGCAGGACTACGGGGCTGCTGACACTTGGGACACCACCACCTTTCCCTATTGTCTCTAATGAAACAGCCCAGCAGTTAAGAGCACCAACTGTTCTTTCAGGCAATCTGGGTTCAGTTCCCAGCACTCACATGGGTGTTCACAACTGCCTGTAAGTCCAGTTCCTAGAGATTCGGTGCCCTCTTCTGGCCTCTGTGGGCACCAGGCTTGAATGTGGTAAGCACATATACCTTCAGGCAAACCCACTTATACACATAAAATTTTAAATGTTTATGTCTTGATCATTGACACCATATCGCACAAAGAATCCTGACATTAAACCAGGCTCTACTTGAAACTTACCTAAGATGATATGAGGTCAAGATTCCTCTGAAGTTCACATTTGAGTGTCTAGTGTCTAATACAAGTATGGAGGGAAAAGTAGCTTTTACATCCTAAGGACTTGGATGAAACACAAGGAAATAATGCTGGAACCTAAGATCTATGAGAGACTGAATTCAAAGAGGTGATGGCCCTTCCTGAGGACAAATGCTTGTGCAATGGAATGTCTATGACATCCCCTTCACTCACAGATAGTATTTCCCACCCAAGTAAACATATAGAAGTCAGCTTTGATCACTTAGTGCATGAGGCAGAATGTGGCTGTGTTCTCAGGAGGCATCCTCATTAGAGCAGACACATCCTGCAATATGCAGAGTTAGGGTTTAGGCTACAACCTATGAATTACTCAAACTACATGCTACATGTAACTACACATACTAACTTCTATCTCACACAGACACACACAGATACACACAGACACACACAGACACACAGACACACACAGACACACACACAGATACACACAGACACACATAGACACACACAGACACACACAGATACACACATAGACACTCAGACACAGACACACACAGATACACACAGACACACATACAGACACACACAGACACACACAGAGACACACACACACACACACACACACACACACACACACACACACACACACACAGAGCCAATTTTGAAAATCCTGAACAATGGTAACTTGAGTCAAACCCAGCACAGTACAGGAACTGATCTCTCCTTCTTCCTGAATAGGTGAACTAATGTCTGACTCATTTGTTCATTCATTCATTCAATTAACGGATTAATTTATCAGTGCTGGGGATGAAACCTAGGAGCCTGCCCACTATTCTAAGTATTCACTCTACACTGAGCCACACATCTCCCCTCTGAAGCTTTGGAATGCCACTTGGTAAAATGCTAATTAGGCCAAGTCTCTCTTGTCTCCATGTTTTCATTTTATACAAACACAATGTTTCCATTTTCTTAATGATCTTCAGTTCTTGAAGAATAATAAGTGTTTCCTAGTGACTGACAGTTCTCACTAGGTTGGCCTGAAACTAGCTGTAACCCAGAACCTTGTGGAAACCATTCTGCCTATGCCGCAATGGCAGGTGGGTGCTATAATATCAGGGTTGCCAGTTTCTAAAAGCAACATATATAGAGGGGCTGGAGAGATGGCTCAGTGGTTAAAAGAACTGACTGTTCTTCCAGAGGTCCTGAGTTCAAGTCCCAGAAACCACATAGTGGCTTACAATATCTATAATGGGATTTGGTGCCCTCTTCTGGTATGTCTGAAGACAGCTACTGTGTACTCATAAACATTATAAAAAAAGCATTATTAAAACAAACAAAACATATATCCAATTAAAAAACAAATGTTTATGGATGTCACTAAAAACAAAAAAATTCTTTTTTTAAAGATTTATTATATATAAGTACACTGTAGCTGTCTTCATACACACCAGAAGAGGTCATCAGATCTCATTACAGATGGTTGAGGGCCACCAAGTGGTTGCTGGGATTGGAACTCAGGACCTCTAGAAGAGCAGTCAGTGCTCTTAACTGGTGAGCCATCTCTCCAGCTCACAAAAAAAAAAAAAAAAAAAAAAAATTCTTAAAGGGTCGAGGGAGGTAGCTCAGTGGTAAAATGCTCATTTAATGTGTACGAGGCACTGTTTCCCCTAACTTGGCATAGGGGGAAAAGGAATGCAAACTTACCTAAAGGCTTACTGTCTGCTGTTGGCTCGAGTTCCCTGAAAGCACTGTATTTATCACCGGACTCTGTGACAGAGAGAGAGAGAGAGAGAGAGAGAGAGAGAGAGAGAGAGAGAGAGAGACTCATTACAGTGAGGAACCCAGAGGTCACAGGCAGAGAAGCACGTTCACCGGGCTGCACAAACATATTTAACATGTGCAGCGGCATCTGACACATTCAATAAAAAATGAATTTAAAGATTTATACAACTTAATTAAAAGTTATGGCCACAGATTTATCAACTGACAAACTGCCTTTACCTCCAAATGAAGCAGGGTTTTCAGAGGGCTTCTCAGCAGAAATCCCTTTAAACACTGCATATTTGTCTGTGGAGGCTTTAGTTCCAGGAAGTGGGATCAAGAGTGAGGGAGCACTGCAAGGAAGGGGAGACCTGTGTTAATGCTCAGACTGCTGAACCGTCCCTCACCACCACCACATGGGGCTTAGAGAAGCTAGACATCTTGATTCGATGCCCTTCCTGTCTTTTTTCCCTCCCTCCCCCCTCCCTCCCTCCCTCCCTCCATCCCTCCCCCCTCCCTCCCTCCCCCCTCCCTCCCTCCCTCCCTCCCTCCCTTCCTTCCTAAAAATTTTACTTATGTATGTCAGACATAGTGGCTCATACCTTTAATTCTAGCACTCAGGAGGCAGAGGCGGGTGGACCTCTGTGAGTTCAAGGCCAGTCTGGTCTAGTGAGTACCAAGACACCAGAGAGATATAATAAGACCCAGTCTCAAACAAAGACAGACAGACAAACAGACAGACAAACTGTGCATGTCTGTGGTTATGCCACATGTATTTAGGTATACCCAGAGGCCAGAAGAGGGCACTGGATTCCCGGGAGCTGGAGTTATGTTATGAGCTGGGGCCTGGGAATGGAACTTGTCCTGGTGTTAGCTGTATTCATTCTGTGGGGCAGACAGACTGCCTGGAAATATCACAGACGGAAATATAGAGCAAGTTAAAGAAAACAACAAACTCCAAAATGCTTTACTGAAGCAGGCTGGCATTTGGGGGATGGGAGGAAGCATCTTATAAGACCCCACTTCTCCTGCTTTCTTATACTTTCCCCCAGATGCTTGTGGCTGGGCAGGCCTTCCTTTCTCCTCATCAGGCTATGTTCTCTTCTTACCTTTCCTCACTATGGAAGAATAACAAGTGCTCTTAAATGTAACCATTGAGTCTTCTCCCTAGTCTTTCCTACCAGTAAACAAAACAAGACAGCTGGTGTGAGCAATCAGTGGATAAAGGTTCTATGCTAGGATCTACATACGGAAAGAGAGAACGACCCAAGGTGCTTCTCTGACCTTCACATGCATCCCATGGCACACAAGCACCTGCCTCCACCTCACCAAGACAATGTAACGGTTTTTAAAGAGACAGTGTGCCGTGCATCCTTCATGTAGCTGAGGAAGACACTGAACTTCTGACCCTCCTGCCTCTACCTCTTGAATGCTGGGGCTACAGTGTATGCTGAGAATTGAACAAGGGTTTCCTGTACAATAGAGCATGAAGATTGCTAACCAGGCTGCGTCCACAGCCCTTTGGCTCAAAAGTTAAAAACTATATACAAATTCCAAAAACGACTAAAAATAACGTCCTTTCTCTTAAGAATAAACATTAACTCTCAGTAACATTTTTTTTTTTGACTGAGGAGGGGTGACATGTACACTGATGGTCTGATCACTGGGTTAAATCATAAAGGCACTGAAAATAGACCATTAAAGAACAACTTCCTGGGGGCTGGAGAGATAGCTCTGCAGCTCAGAGCACTGACTGCTCTTCCAGAGGTCCTGAGTTCAATTCCCTGCAACTGCATGGTGGCTCACAGCCATCTGTAACTGGAGCTGTGCCCTTTTCTGGTGTGTCTGAAGACAGCAATAGTATATTCATACACATTTAATAAATAAATAAATCTTTAAAAAAAACCCTCCGGAGGTTTTAATTTAGCAGTGAGATTCCAAAAACGTGTATCTAATATTTAAAGATAAATTACAACCACCAAATGTAAGACTTCTTTAAAATGGGCTCAGGCTGTAGAAATGAGACAGTTAAGATAAAAGACTATTTGTAAAATGTTCTTCAAGCCAAGATGTGCGTTCTGCTTTGGATCACTGTGTGGAAGAGTGGACATCCGATAAGAGAAGGCACACTTTATACAGGATCACACTAGCGGTCCCAGAGAGCTGTCTTTGTAGCACAACAACAATCACTTCAAAGTTAGATGAAGATAGTTTTATCTGTGGACATTTTTGTCTGGATGGAAGAACAGTGTAATGAGTAGCTTCAGCGTAGGCAATTCTTGGAAGACTTGAGCATACTGTAGAAGCTTTCCTTTTTTCCTCTTATCAGAGCCAGGCAGTTCCCTGAAGAACAACCTTTACATATGAATGGCTGCATTTCACCACCAGCCAGTGCCATTCAGTACCACAGCACCAGATAGAAAAATGGATTTCTATTGAGGTCTCTGCCCTGCAGCAAACCCTTTCCACAGTCATTTAAATCTTCTTATCAGTGGCCCACAACCAAGGTAGAGTCCAGGCTGTCCCACCCGAATGGTAATTGGGTCCACTGTGTTTCAAGGCTTAAAGGCAGGCATCGAATATTAAAATCTCACATCAGTGCCACACAGCTGCTGCTATCTGATCTTGACAAATGTAATAACTTATCATCTATACATGTAGGCGGATGCTTTTATAGTTCCATAAATAATTAAACTATAGTTCATTGACCAGAATGTTACATAGGAATACAGGTAATTGGTGTTTAAGGACAAAAAGCCCAGGAAGCTGGATGACCTGCCTGCTTTTTGTAACCCTCCAATTTTAGCTAAGGTCTTTTAAAAGCTCAGCAGCAAAATCTTTCTGCTAAATGTAACATTTAATTGAATGTAATTAATTTTAAAATTATATTCACAGAATTGGACAAAGAGAAACTCTGCAGGGTAATGAAACGGTTGATGGAAGCTAAGAGAATCCAGTTCCCGTCCAGAAAGTTGACACACACCAATTAAACATACACCACAAATCAGGGCTTCATTGCAGCCCTTCTCAGGAGCTATTATTTTTTAAAAGAAGGCTGTAATCACCAGAGTGTTTATGCCAGTTATGTAGAGCAGTCATTATCTGCTTTATACATGAAAACAGTCATTTCTGCTCTTTAAGGGAAGTTCTCAAGTGAGAGGGACACACTGTTTTGAAATGTAAGAATCTGCATTTTATTGAAAGGCAAAACTGGGAACCTGGTCATCAAAGAACACATTTGTTTTCTCCAGAGAATCTACAGCCACATAGCTGTGGCAGGTGTTAAAAATAAGAAACTGCCTTTCCAAATGAAGAGTCTGGACAAGGTAAACCTTACTCTAGATCCAGGGGATGTGCCCAAAGAGCACAGAGACAGAAGTGCACCTGGTCTTTACTCTGTGCTGACAGGAATCTCCACCCCAGTGAGGGCTCTGACCTCACTGTCTTACCTGATTGGCTGGTTTGTACAGAGTTGGTGCCAGCAAAGAAGGGAAGGATGGGGAGAAGGTCACTGCTCCAGGCCTTCACATTCCTGGAGCAGAGCAGTGGACTTTTTTGGGGGGGATGGGGGAGAGGGTGGGATTAAAACATTTACATTAAAGTCTAGAAGGGGTGTGTGTGTGTGTGTGTGTGTGTGTCTGTCTGTCTGTCTGTCTGTCTGTCTGTCTGTATTAGAATCCTTGTCCCAAACACATTTTATAGTATGTGTCAGAAAAGACTATTTGGTATTTCTTATACAGATAGGTTTTTTTTTCCCCCACTCTGATAAATATTAAGGTTTATAAAGAAATTCTACAATGTGGTGGTGGTACAGTGTTTAATCCCAGTACTCGGGAGGCAGAGGCAGGCAGATCTATCTCTATGAGTCTGAGGCCACCCTGGTCTATATAGCTTTAGGATGGCCTGAGGTATGTAATATGGAGACCCTGTTTAGACAAACAAACCATAGAAAACAAAACCAAAGAAATGCTCAGTTCTCAGCAAACAAACAAACAAACAAACAGCCCCATGGCCCTGGTGCTACAGCCCTGTGTCAGAGCCCCATCTGTGTGACGAGCTCTCCTAGTCGCCCGCACCTGAGTACTCTCTGAGCACAAAACTGGACGTTGGTACTTTCATGCCTGGAATGTTTTCTCTTCCCATGTGTCAAAAAATACAGCATTCCACGGTGTCACTCAAGACCCTCTGGGCTCACAGCAGGGAAAGCCCTTCCTGAAGCCATTTATTATTCTGAGGATGCTTTACAGATGTGACCACAGATCACAAGGCTTCCCATGACAGGGGCTGCTCTAACTGCTATGGTTTTCTCACCAACCAACAGTGCTCCTCTCAGCCATGGCCACACCACTGTGTAAAGCTTTTCCAGTCAGGTTAAACACAGCAATTACAGAAAGTAATCTGCCTCTCAGAACGAAAGCAACTTCCTATTCTAGATTCTTGCCCCTCCCACTCTGCCAGTAATGGTGGCTGCAGGGGTGGTTATGGATCTCTTAACATTCTTTTCCACACTGCTCACCCATTTCCTAATAACAGGCCTCAAAAGGGAAATTTCAGTCATCTTACCCCTCTCCTTTCTTCCTAAAAAAGGCCTGTGCTGTGGTAGGCATTTGGTCCCTTGTCTGTCTTTCCTTCTCCAATCCAGTCTACTCCTAAACCTTTATTTGTTCTGTCACTTTTTTGACAAATAATGCCAGTTTTCTGCCTGAAGACATTGACCAAGGTGCATTCTCTAGGCTTAGTTATTATGACTCTGCAGTCTGCTTTTAAAATAAATTCATAATATGGACTATAGATAACCACAGTCCAAATAACTCACATGCAGATGTGTGAGCCTCTCTAGTATGATGTGTGTGGTAATTGTACGTAACCCACTCATCACCCCCCCCAACACACACCTGAAACCAATCACCTGCGTTAGCTATAGTATCTAACACTGAAAAGGCTTGCCCACAGTCATGTGCACCCTTGTTTAGATATAAAGACACCAATCTTTGGGCATGTTCAGTAGATACACACTTTTTTTCTGAATATTTTCCAATTTAGCTGAGTCTGAGGATTCAACAGACACACAATTCAGACCAAGTCATGAGAGCTTTAAGGGATAACGTAAGCACCCAGGGTAAACTGAGTGTCTATGGAACAGCAACTGTGGACTTCGGTCTGTATTTCTAGTGCTTCGCCCCAGCAGCTGGCAAACAGTAGCTGCTAAGAAAACACGTGCTGAAGGCCTCTGTGAGCATGAGCGCAGCCTTTTAGACAGGAGGAACATATTTTCATTCAAGGGAAACATGGAGGCAGTGAAATGAGAGCTGTAAAAGGTACGTGCACAGCTGTGTGCAATGAAGACGATGTGCAGCAAATGCTGACAGCAGCCAGCATGGTGGTCCTTAGCACTTGGGGGAGAGGCAAGAGGAGAGCTGTAGTTCAAGGCTAGCCTGGTTTACCCAGCAAGTTCCAGGCACACCAGGACTGTATAACAAAAACCCCTTCTCAAACAAATCAAACACGAGCAGGAGATATTACTCATGTACTAAGAGCACTTCCCAATTTTCCAGAGGACACAACTCCAGTTCCCAGCTCCCAGGTCAGGCAGCTTACAACTGCCTGTGACCTGATACCCTCTTCTGCCTCATTGAGCACCTTCATGCATGTGATACACGTTCACACATACAGACAGACAGATACAGACAGGCACGTGCACACACCACCCCCCCACTTTAGAAAACAAGCAAAACAGCCAACCAATACAATAAACAAAGAAAAGCCTAAAATTAAAAAATAAAAATCTGTCAAAAGTCCACACATCTCAGGTCTGGCTACCATTTTAAAACTTTTACCTATGAATTTTAACTCTATCAACTAAAACACCTTTCCCCCTACTCACTTGAGAGACTGTTTATAGTCCACAGATTATCATCCAACAGTTATGTATGAGCTAAGCAACACTGGGGTGAAACTGGAGAAATACAGACCATCCATCACAATTAGGATACAATTAGTAGTAGAAAAGAGGGGATGGTAACTCACTTCACATGCATGGGCTGCTGGAGGAGTTAGAAAAACCCCGATATTTAGCTGATTTTTTTGAAATAACTTTTGAATTAGCTCTAGAGAGACCAACCAGGAATGGTGAGAAGCAAATGTCTCTGGAGGGCTGGACTGTGGACTACATGAAAATGGTGGGTGGTGTGAGAGCACGATGCACAAGGCTTCTACAGCAGGCAGAGCCGACCAGAGGCAGGACACATGCCTTCCGCTTGGTGACTGGGTGTGGTGATATCATGCACCAACCAAGAAGGATTAGTAATGGTGATGTAACACATATTTGCTCTCAGTAGGAAATTAACCTAATTCTGTGCAGTAACTCTGACATGTCTTGCCTGACTCATGTGGATAGGATGTGTAAGTTTTGTCTGAAGAGGTCTGGGTGGACATGTGATGCAGTGTTTTGTCCTGGATGTGTGATGGATGTGCTGGCATTTCAGTACTAGACACCATATGAGGCTTATACATGTTTGGCATACGTTTCTGCTGCCTCACACTGTAACCCAGATGGACTCCTTAACTCATGGCATATCTCCAGCCTCGGCTTGCTAAGTGTAAGGATTACAGGTGTGTGCCACCATGTCTAGCTGTGTAGAATATATTCTTTATATTCTTATCCTCAGAATAATCTCTGTTTCTGGCCTGAAAAATCCTCTCTCCTGCCTATCTTTAGTATAGTGTGATGTGGGAGCTTCGGCTGGGTAAAATGGAAGCAACGGTACCAACTACACAAACAGGAACACAGGAGAAACACAGTATGTGTTCTGTCTGACAGAAACAACTTTCAAAATAAACCAAACGCATTCCTATTGTGTACTCAGTCTGCTCTTCCAATCTGTGGAGGAAGATCCAAACAGAGAGAAGCGGGTAGGCGGGGAGGGTGAGGTGCCGATGATGGCTAGCTGAGCCAATGACTATCACTAAGCAGAACTTCTCAACCTCTAGGGTGTGACACCTTTGTGTGTGGGGGGGGGTTATTAAACGACTCTTTCTCGGGGATCAGAAAACACGGACCTTTACATTATGATTCATAACCGTAGCAAAATTAGCCATGAAGTAGCAACAGAAATAACTTTATGGCTTGGGGTCAGCACAGCATGAGGAACTGTATTAAAGGGTGGCAGTGTTAGGAAGGGTGAGAAGCACTGCTCTAGAGAAAAACCTAAGTGAAATAAATGTTTGTGGATCTCTGCGCAGACAAACAGAAATCTGGAGGTCAGAAGCCACTGGGAAAAAAGACACATGAATAATTAAAATCCAAGGCCCCGAATTACAATTTTCTGGAAAATCAGGAGTATGTCATACTACTGTAAAACACAAAATCACATGTTCCTGCTTCAACCTTTTTTCAACAGCTGAAGACTAGATCTAATAAAAGAACAGGAAGCCATTGTGGTTCAGGCTGTCACAAGTCAGGTTTGTTGTTTTTCCTTTGTCTCTCTTTTTCTTTTTAGAGAGGGTTTCTCTGTGGAGCCCTGGCTGTCCTGAAACTCACTATGTAGAGTAGGCTGGCCTAGAACTCACAGAGATCCATTTGGATCTGCCTCCCTTGAAGGGGTGCCCCACCACACCCAGCCCCACAAAGCAGGCGTGCACTGGGAGGAAGGGGAGGAGCCACAGAGCACAGACGCAGAGGGTAACAGTCTGAATGCAGAGGACAGTCCAGGGGACAGGAGAGGACTAGGTACCTAACTGCTCATTGGACAGGACATTTGTTGTTTTCAGGCTTCTACCGTGGATGCCTTCCCCTAAAGATAAGATGTAATTCAAATATGTTCAACTCTGTCCTACCTGTTTCCATGCTGGGAATTACTGGTTTTTGAGGACGCAGGCACCTCTTGGAAGTCAGTGAAAGAATCATCGATGGATCCTGACTTCGAAGCATCTTGAAAATCCTGGAAGTCATCTTCTTCTGTCTTTCCCACCTAGATGTACAAAGTGTTAAGAGTCAGGCTACTGGGGTTGGGGATTTAGCTCAGTGGTAGAGCACTTGCCTAGCAAGCGCAAGGCCCTGGGTTCGGTCCCCAGCTCCGAAAAAAAGAAAAGAAAAGAAAAGAAAAAAAGAAAAAAAAAAAAAGAAAGAGTCAGGCTACTACCACTTCGGGGAAACACTGTGACCAAAGCAACTTGGGGAGGGAAGGGTTTATTTGCCTTCCAAATCACTGAAGAAAGTCAGGACAGGAACCTGGAGGCAGGAGCTGATGCAGAGGCCATGGAAGGGTGCAGTTTACTGGCTTGCTCCTCATGGCTTGCTCAGTCTGCTTTCTTACAGAACCTGGGACCACCAGCCCAGGGATGGCACCACCCACCCCATAACCAGATCTTATGGAGGGATTTTCTCAATTGAACTTCCCTCGTTCAGGTAACTCTAGCTTGTGTCAAGTTGACATAAAACTGGCCAGCATAACTAACACACAAACACATCACTGTTAAGTCATAACCTTTCCTTTCTTGTTCTTCCCCAAGGAAAAAAAAGCCCCACAGTCTTTTAAAAATTCAGTCTTTTAAAAACAGCCATTTCTTTTAAAATCCAAAGCCTCTTAACTGTAGGCTCCTGTAAAAAAAAATAAAAATACTTTCTTATTGAGGTTCACACAGCCACAATCTGAACCACGCAAAACCAAACTTCCACAATGTGAATAACTCAGTGCCCAATTATCTGGGACTCCCTCTGAGGGGCGTGGTTCCCTTCCTCTGAGGGGCGTGGTTCCCTTCCTCTGAGGGGCGTGGTTCCCTTCCTCTGAGGGGCGTGGTTCCCTTCCCTGGCGCAGCCCTCTGCAGGACACACAGCTTGCTCCACGCCTCTGCTGCCGCTGCTCTCGGTGGTCATCCCACAGTACTGGTATCTGCAGTCCCTAGCTGCACTGGCCTGCACTTTCACCAACAGCCCCTCCTGGGCTCTCTTCAGGGACTCCTGTCCTGCCACACAGTGCCAGGCCTCAGCTGTTTTCCACAAACCTTTCCCGCCTTCAAAACCAGCACCACCTGGGTGACTTGTATATTACAGGATTCAGATGTCAGCACAAGGTACAACTTTAGCCATGCCTGGAACACAGCTTCTGTGTGCTAACTCTCTGGAAACACTTCCCAGAAGACTTCGCCTCAATGATGCTGGTCTCCTCTCAACCACAGCTCATTCTTCAGCCCCAGCTGACCTGTAGCCACTGTTCTAGCAAAGCTCGGTTTTACTCTAGTGGTTCTGGTCTCTTGCTAATCACAGCTGATTCTTCAGCCCCAGCCGACCAGAACCATAAACTGCTCACACAAAAGGCCCAGTAGAGTCTTTGCTTCCCTCTGAAACTTCACACGCCAGGCCTCCGTCGTCTGCACTACGCTCATCATTCTCATCTCCCAAGCTTCTGCATCATCGTTCATTTAGCTCTCAACACTCAATGGCTTTTCTGGCCCAAAGTTTCCACGTCCTTCTACAATCCTCCCCCAAAACATGATGAGGTCGGTCACCGCAATGCTCTGCTGTACTCCAGTACCAACTTGTCTTAGGCTTACTAGTGCTATGATGAAACACTGGACTAAGTCATTTGGAGAGGAGAGGGTTTATTGGGCCTACACTTCCACATCTGTTTATCACAGAAGGAAGACAGGACAAGAACTCAAGTTTAGGGCAGGAATGTGAAGGCAGGGGCTGATGCAGAGGCCACAGAGAAGTGCTGCTTACTGGCTTGCTCAGCCTGCTTTCTTATAGAATCCAGGACCACCAGCCCAGGGACAGCACCACCCACAATCACTAATTTAAAATATGCCCTACAGCTGGATCTTATGGAAGCATCTTCTCGATTGAGGCCTTTCAGGCAACTCCACCCCGTCAAAGGATATTTACACAGGGAAAACGAGATTGCCAAAGTAAATAACTCCTCTCCACACATCAACCTCAGAGACTATCATTCAATTGCTCAATTTAATTCCAACTGCCTAATTTCATAATCACGTGTGTGTTAGTGTATGCACACAGGGTCTGGTGCATATCAGACACATCCTAGAGCCCTACCACTGCTCACATACAGCTCCAGGCAAGAACGCAGCTGAGATACAACAACAGAGATGCCTGAGGCAAGAACCTGTCTCAAATTTTAAAGTGTTCTCTGGCACAAATGTAATGAAAGGACTGGCTTGAATAGCTAACCTAACATTTTTAAAGTATCTGGACTCTATTTGTCTGGTTGCTGACAGCAGTGTATGTGAACAGTCATGGCATGAGCCCCCATAACCAGTCCTACAGACACACGAAGCTTGTGAACAGTCAATGCATTCATAACCAGTTGTACACACACATGGAGCGAACACTGGCTTCCAGGTCACCACTCAGAGCAGCAGACTGCTCATGGACCATTTGCTTTATGGAACAAGCTCATGTTGCACTGCCCTGCACTTTAGGAATGTGACTGTGTGACAGCTCATCCTGCCATGCCCTGCTGACTTCCTAACCCTGCTAACTCAGCTGCCATCTCTGAGGTGCAGGTTTTCAAATAATTGTGCCAATGAACCTACAGGATTAGTCATTTTTTCTTATATGACATCATATATCTGTACATTAAAAATATTGGTTTGCTAATCCGAGAAGTGAATTTTTTGAGACAGGATATACCATGTAGCCCTGGCCGGCTTGGAACTCTATGTAAACCAGGCTGACCTCAAACTCGGAGATCTGCTTCTGACTTCCACCTGCTGAAATCAAGGTATGGACTACCTACCATGTCTGGTCTTAAATCTGTGTGTGTGCATGTACATGTGTGGTACATACGTGTGTGTGTGTGTGTGCGCATGTACATGTGTGGTACATACACGTGTGTGTGCATGTAAGTGTGTGGTACATACACGTGTGTGTGCATGTACGTGTGTGGTACATACATGTGTGTGCACGTACATGTGTGGTACATACGTGTGTGTGCATGTACGTGTTTGGTACATACATGTGTGTGCATGTACGTGTGTGGTGCATACATGTGTGTGCATGTACGTGTGTGGCACATACATGTGTGTGCATGTAAGTGTGTGGTACATACATGTGTGTGTGCATGTAAGTGTGTGGTACATACATGTGTGTGTGCATGTAAGTGTGTAGTATATACATGTGTGTGCATGTAAGTGTGTAGTATATACGTGTGTGTGCGCATGTAAGTGTGTAGTATATACATGTGTGTGTGCATGTATGTGTGTGGTACATACATGTGTGTGCATTTAAGTGTGTGGTACATACATGTGTGTGCATGTACGTGTGTGGTACATACATGTGCATATATGCATGCATGTGTGTGGTACATACGTGTGCGTGTGTGCATGTATGTGTGTGGTATATGCGTGTGTGTGTGCATGTATGTGTGTGGTATATGCGTGTGTGTCTGTGTGTGTGTGTGTGTAAAAGGACAGAGATTGACACTACGTATCTTCCTCAACTGCTTAGTTCTTAACAAACATTTTGTGTATTTAAAGAATAACTGAAAACAAAAACAAACAATTTTATATTATATTAATACTTAAAAATTATCTTATTTTTTGAAGAGGTGGGGTTACATGTAGATCTTGAGTAGAGTATCCTAGGTGAGAGCTCACAGATGAATCACACCTGTCTCCACATTGTTTAATTTCCATATCAAGTGCCTGCTATAATCCAGCAGACTGAATCTCTGAAGGAAAGCTCCCCACATGTACTTTCTGGAATGATCTGGCACACACAAAGCTTCTCCACTTACCTGGTTTGAGGGGTAGGCTGGCATGAAGCCACTGGAAGTTGGCGCTGCAGCTCCACCCACTGGTCCAACAAGGTTAATGCCCATGATGGGCTGTCCAAGGCTGAGGGGTATGGAGCCTGCGGGGCCAGAGGTCATCGCTGTTGGCTGGCTCACTGGGGTAGGCAGAGTCATAGGAAAGCCGCTTAAGGTAGGAATGGGAGCCGCAGGGAACTGGTTCAAAGTATCAGGGCTCATGGCAGGAACACCTCTCTATAGGGAACACCAGGAAAATGGAAACATTTTAAGCCAGCTGCAGACCATACTCAAAATCTGTGCAAGAGAGAGCTACAGGAAGCTTTTCTGTTGTCTCTCTTTCTTTGTCTGCTAGCAGGAGAACAGTATCGAGGACAATGCAGCAGGATCCTCTAGTGTTCTAACTATTAAAAATGTAATTATGCAAGGCCATCCTTTCATGCAGCAAATGTGGGCCTATTTTATCCATCCACTGTCTCCTCATTTAAAACACCCAACGCTAATACTTAGACATGGTCAGCACACATCAACTGTGACATTTTTTTGTCTGATAAGTTTGACTAATTTGCTAAAATCAAAGAACCTAAACTAATTTCAAAATATAAGAAAACTTGTTACCAACCTAAGTATACTTTAAGGAATTCTAAGTATGGGCAAAAATTGATTTCATCCATTATTTTCACTTTCTATTGCAGTGAAAAGACACCATGCCCACAGCAACTCTTTTTCTTTTCCTTTAAGATTTAGTATGTCTACAGAGCTCCGCCTGCATGTATGCCTGAAGGCCAGAAGAGGACCTGCACATGGTTGTGAGCCACCACATGGTTGCTGGGAACTGAACTCAGGACCTCTGGAAGAGCAGACGGTGCTCTTAACCGCTGAACCATCTCTCCAGCCCCTTATTTTCACTTTCAAACAAAGGGATAACTTGCTAGGATGTGCATTATATGGATTATATATTTTTGGAAAACTGTATCACAAAGCATCTAAATTTTAATGTACAGGGAAATCTACAAGGCTAGGGTGAAAAAGGACTCACACTCTTTCAGTCTATAGAAACAACACACTTGTTCTGACATCCGACACATAGTCTACCTGTGTTACTGCTACCATGGCGAGAACGGTGTAAAGCTCCTCCTTAGTGAGCTTGCCAGGCGTAGTTCGATTAGCTAAGGCCCATATCTGTCCAAGAGTTTCCCTGGGAAGTCCAGATGACATCAGAATGGGATAAAGTTTAGCAGTGTCTATTCCGGTTGGAGTCATTGTGGTTTCTAAAATTTTCTTATAAGCATCTATTGAAAGAAAAAAAAATCAAATGACAAATGCAAAGCACTGTAGCTGGTTAACTTCTGCTGCCACCACTGGTATAAAAAAATAATCTGAGGTCGAACTGCTTAAATATGTCTGGCATCTGGCTCGGTGTGGGAAGAGGTACCCGCTGCCAAATCTGATGACCTGAGTTCAATCCCTGGAACCCTCTGACCTCCACAAACATGACTGGGAAAGGCTGCATGCATGTGTATGGAGAAGAAGGAAGGAGAAAAGACAAACTGGCGGAAAACGGATAAAACAAAAAAATATACTAAGATCTAGTTTCTGTAGGGTTTAAAGAGAAGAAAGGGAAGAGATTCAAAATGGGCAGACTGGGTTCCACATGGTTTGATAGAATATCTAGCCTTTGAATCGTGGTTGTATGATTAAAATACAAAACAGACATTTACCAATTTCTCCCAGAAAGAAATTCTTCTGTAGAGATCTTGCATCAACATTTATTCAAGTGTAAAACAACTTCTGTCTGTACCCAGCTCAGCACTGACGAGCTAATGGACATAACCTCCAGTCTGCAAGGCGCTGAACAGCAAACCAAGCAGCTATGATTTACTGACCTCAGCATCTGCTGCTGAGAGAACTATTATTTCCGTGTTTATTGATCGTGGCTTAAAACACACTATCATCTTGTATCTACTGACAACTACCACGCAATACCAGACAATTTTAGTAATTTCTTCAACTCAACAATAGTAATACACATTAAAAAACAAAACCAAACAAAACCAAATACCACTTTCCAATGTAGAAAATGATGATACCCAATCTTTCATTTTATATAGTTTCATAGGACAATCAGAAAAAAGAATATTAAAAAATATAACTCTTAAGAATGCACAAAATATTAAACATACTAGTGTGATTCTTTTTTTAAAAAACATCTATTTGTACATATGATTACATGGTAGCTGTCTTCAGACACACCAGAAGGTGGCATTGATCCCATTACAGATGGTTGTGAGCCACCCTGTGGTTGCTGGGACTTGAACTCAGGACCTCTGAAGAGCAGTCAGTGCTCTGAACCGCTGAGCCATCTCTCCAGCCTAACTAGTGTGATTCTTTAACAAGATATTTTAAAAATTGTATGTTGTGTTGTGTCTGCATGTCAATCTGTGTACTACCTATGTGTCTAATGCCCGGAGAGGCCTGAAGTGGGTAGTTATAAGTCATAATGTGGATTCTGGGACTTGAACCTTGGTCCTCTGGAAAACCAGATGTGCTCTTAACCACTGAGCCATCCCTTTAGCCCCAGTACTGTGATTCTTGATAGGTTATTAGTAGCCTTTGAAATAAGTATCTCATAATATCATCATTTAAAATACAGTAACTCTAATGGCCTGGTCTTCTTTGCCCCATGAGAAATCTTGTCACTCCCAATAAAGCAGTCTTTTTTCTTTGCCTTTCTTTCTTTCCTTTCTTTCTTTCTTTCTTTCTTTCTTTCTTTCTTTCTTTCTTTCTTCCTTCCTTCCTTCCTTCCTTCCTTCCTTCCTTTCTCTCTCTCTCTTTCTTTCTCTCTTTCTTTCTTTCTCTTCCTTCCCTCCCTCCCCCCTCCTTCCCCTCCTCCTCTTCCTCCTCCTCTGCTTTCCTCCTCCTCCTTCTGAGACAAAGTCTTACTGCAGCCCTGGCTGTCCTGGAGCTCAGAGAGCCACTGTGTTTGTCTACTAAGTGCTGGGATTAAAGCTGTGCATAACCACCCCAGCCCATAAAATAGTCTTAAACATGAGGTTTACTTAGTATTCTATACTCTTGTAGAAAAGAATATAAGTAATGATTCTTTTGCATATTTTATAACCACCACTGTAAATATTTAGAAATGCCCCTATAACATTTAAAGTAAAATATCCCGAAGGGAATGCTGGGCAAAGCAGTTTTACTTTACCTGGAACCAAACTCTCATTGTAAATCCAAGGAGGCATTCTGGGCTGAACAGGATCCTGAGAGGGAAACACGCCCACACCTACAAGGTAAGGATGGTTAATATACACATAGTCTGGAGAAAAGTCACCACTTTTTACACAGAGGAACACTGGCTGGAGACACTAGAAGAAAGTCACCAATATACTGAAAGTACTTGGTTTCCCATCAAGTCTTGTTGAGTAACTAAGTACTAAAGTGTAAAGAAAGAATACAAGGCACCAAACCAGTAACCTGGGCGCAGGAGGCTTGCACACCTAGTGTGTGTGTGACAAGTTAAGAGGAGACCACAACAGGCCATGGCTCAAAATGACACTAGTAAAACATCCTCCTGGGGTTTGTCTCCAGGGTTGCCCACACCCTGATTCATCTTTGCAGTTAAAATTTGGATTCAGCTTTTGTGTTTTGGGAATGGGACAGGGCCATGCAGGTACCAAGCTCATGTTCCACTGCAGGCTGAAGACCTGTTTGTCTCCGTTGTGCTGGAGGCCCATGCCCAGAGCCTTGAGTGTATGAACCTGGATCTTATAGGCAGCAATGCAAACAATTTAGTTCAGAGGGAGAAGCTACATTTTCATTGGTGACTTTTCCAGTTATAGCTGAATCTTTTAACCTTTTTGGAAAACCAGAAAGTATGAGGGGAATCAAAAGGGAGCTGTTGTAAAAACGAGAGGAAATTTTAGGTCAGAAGTGATTCTGATTAAGAAACAGGGTTACCAAAATCATTTGAACAGGAGTAATACAGTGTATTCAAAGAATCCAGAGCAAAATCTTAGAGGTTAATTGGAGAAAAGATTGCATAAATATTTAAGCAAAATTTTAATTAGCACATTCAAGCAGCATCCATTTTAAGATTAATGCTTAAGTGTTAGCGTCCGAGCGGCATTGGTTAAACAAAGTGTGCTGAATGTCCCAGAAGCTCACCACTCTCTTCCTTTGACAGGTTTTGATCTGAAGTCTTTTCTGCGACTGCAGTGGTGGGACCACTCACACATCCATCTACAGCACCCCCGTTATGGGCCATTAAACCGGGAGAGTTCTTACTGGAACCTGGGACTACGGCTCTGTGCCCAGCTTCAGGAGAGCTTAATTTAATGTGTTCCTGCCCAGATGCACTTATATCACAAGATACTAGGAGCTTCTCTTCCAAGGAAGGGCCTAAACAAACAGCATGAAGGATTATTTGTATATTACTGCAAATACCAATCTTTTCTTCACCCTCTCCCACACCTGTATTCTCAGGAGAAAGCCTCCCCACAGAGCATGAATTTTGTAATAATTCAACTGTTACCCATTTGTGTAGGGTTTGAGAGACTTCAGAGGTTTTGGAGAGCTTAAAATAATTTCCTAACTCTAGTTCTCAAGGATCCTATGCCACAGGAAGCAGACTATTATAGAGAGGAATGCTGCTGTGGGAAGGTGGCAAGCTACCAGACACAGATACTCTCCTAGCTTATGGGAGCTCCCTG